>NW_017803909.1:2530145-2627042 GCF_001625305.1 Branchiostoma belcheri | reverse complement strand
GGGGGGGGGGGGCAGTGATGAACAGGGCTTAAAGTTTTGAGTCCTTAGTCCAAATATGTCAAAAATGTTGGGAACACACGGATTAAGCGATAAACAGATACCTCAGTGATTTTAAACCCAATTTGTATTTCTATACTTCTTTTCCAAACCATCGATTCAACCTTCATGCTAATTCGCGTAAACGACCTGAAAATGCATCTAACACCTGTAGCTGAAATAATGTTGATAAGGGAACGCGGATTAAGAAATACCCCACTGAGAACAAGGTCTTTTTACTTTCGTCATGATTATCTTTCAACAATAAAACATCTTACGCATTGTCAACTCTCGCTTGATGCTAATTCGTACCAACGATCGGAAAAACCATTCTGTTCTATGACCCAAAAATCAATTTCATCTCTAGATGAACAAATCTTTGTGGGCACGCCCAGATTAAAGAACACCCTGCTGGGATCAAAGCTTTAAGAATTTAAGAAGAAAATTGGTTATTGTGTGTGTGTCCTTCCTTACCTTCCAGTTCGTTAAGGAACTTCACAACCCGATTCATTTGAATTAACAGAATCATAGATAGCTGAAATGATGTCGGATTTTCTGACAAGATTTTAATTGTCAAAGGGAAGATGTTAATTGCACTTTTTCGACGGATTTCCCTCTGTTGTGGCGCATTGTTCTGAGCAACTGCACCTGATCAGACGAAGGGTAGCGAAAACCGCATGCATGGCGCAATTTTCCCTTCAAAACCCGTTTTGAGATTCCGTAGCGCGTACTGATGATATAGGACGTGATTTTCCTTCAATTCAGCTGAGATGAACGACCAATATGCATGTCAACTCACAGATTGGTTCTGTATTTCATGTAGAAACGTTACTGTTGAAAATGCTCTAGTCATTTGTCAAGCATCGATGTTTCTACCAGTACGAACTAGCTCAAGCTGGAGGCCCCATCCCACTAGGATAAAATTGTCCAGATCGAGCCGGCTTCGAACTGGATCGAGCCGCGGACCGAAGTCGGATCAAAGCGACTCAATTCGGATCGATCCGGACAATTTTACCCTAGTAGGAATGGGGCCGACTCCGCCTGAGCTAGCCGACTTCATTGTTACCCAGCCGACACACACGGGAGAAGGAATATCGATCCACGGCAGTAAAGCACAGGTGGTACGTTTTGGAACCCCAATCACGGGGAGTGAGGTTTCTGATAGATGGGACCGTGAGGGGCGGGTGAGGTGAAGACGTTTCCCTACCGAGCTATCGGAAACAGCAGTCAAATGGCGCCTGAATGCCTGAATTGGCTATTTGAGAAATTTGAGAGAGAACTTGAGAAATTTGAGAGAGATATTGCATATTTGAAAAATTAATTTGAGATACGCACGGAAATGTGTCATGGAATGTACATGGGTTTCTCCGCAACGCGTGTTATGAATGAAAATGGATCCACGTTATTAATTTCATGCATGCGCAGTGGAGGAATATGTTCCATCCTGGATATGTACATAGTAGGCTTGTAAAACTGATGAAAGCTCCTGATGAAACAATGGACTTTGTTTATTTATTTATCAAGATTTACCACATTTTTAAAGCTAAGGGTTGACATGTACATAACTGGTGAGTATCACGTTTTCAAAACGTCAACTAACCTGAGAGCAGACTGTAAGGTTTGAACCACTCTCACCGGGGTGGACCCCTGCTCTTTTTTATAAGTGGGCGTGGTCTTAAACATACTGAAGGTGTGGCTCTCCTCAAACATGGGCCTTTCGGCGCTACGTCCTATCCAAGAGGACGTCCCTAACCGAAGCAATTGCACTGCAATGCACTCATGCATTTTCATCTGAGTTAATCATTAGGAAAAAGGGCACAACACTGGGACCTGCCAGCGATTCGTACCCAGGATCTTCAGATTCTGAGTCAACAACCGTAACAACAAGACGATCGTGTCAACTTAAGTTCAAGGATACCCTGCCAGTGAGGCCCCAAACGTACCCCAAAACGCCCAAATCTACAGTCCACAACCGTACACACCCTCGAACGTTTAAATGATGATAAATGGAAACCGGTCCCCGGCAGGCTATCAACAAAGCATATCATCATGGATATTCATCATTGGGTATTACCTGTTCAACACGATACAGTCGTTGCGCTACTTGTTTTCATACAATCTTAGGATTCGTATATTTCATGAAAGCTATTACTCTTTGCAGAAACTAGATTTGAAGAGGCCGCTAGGGTAGTTGGTAAGAGATGATGCCTAAACACTACCTAGCTTAGATTTGTCTGCCTTTTCGTCGAACCAACCGTCGCTGGAGTGTTTTGTTTATGAACGCATTGAAGCAGTCGCCGTCACAAGATAACCCCGAGAAAAATGGCCTTTATACGAGTCAATATGTACACATCACGCCCCCCTCTGCAAATACCCCCAAAATGACCTTGGGGACGGGGTCTTAAGGTGAGTGACCACCATGCAATTTGAAGCGGTTATAACGCCTGTGGCCAAGCCTATTCGCATGCAGGTGCTGCAGTGTTGGATATGTCGGACCCAGGCCGACATCTAGGTTAAATAGTAGACGGTTTCTCCTAGATCCTGCCAGTTAGAACTAGATAAATCCGGTAACAAATGTTGGACGACAGGAGTTCGTTCGTTCTTCGAGGAAAAAGCCGTGCGGGTTAACTTTCTTATTGCATCTTAAAATTTCGCAAAATACAAATGCGTCTCAAATCGTTAAATTTCTATTGGCCAAAGGTGAAAAGGCATCTACTTTTAAATATCCTTAAAGGGGACATAAAGTCATCATAACGATGGTACAAGTAGGGATACCAAAAATAAGCTAATAGTAATATCGTAAAATGTTTGTTTGAATCAACATATAATAAACAAAATATCTCAACTTTGAAAACATAACGGACTTGACTGCCGTCACAAGATTACGGATCAACTGCCACAAACTACAGAGTAGTTTTAAAACTGGAAAATTGACGTCAGGGTATTCAGATAGAGTAGTGGGCGTATCCGGGACCAACATTTGCTATGTGTTGGGAACAACCTTGGCTGAGACCCACGTAAATATCTTACAATAATGTCTACGACGTACGGGTCCTCAGCGTCAGAACAAAGTTCAATACGTTGTACAATGTATCAAAATACAGACAAAACAAATACACAGTAGGACTGTTTTCAAATAGACGTGAGATTTTGGACGTAAGATCCGATCGTAGAATAAGCCAAAAGTCCACTCAGACGTACTACTTTTTTCGACGCGCTTCTTCTTTCGCAAAATTTCTTCTACACGTTGTTATGGTACAATAACCCCCTATGCACCCCTCTCCTCGCGATCATTTATGATTCACCCCTATCTATAGCTGGTAGTCTTAAAGAACACATCGATCTCCGCGGTTTTCACTGCTTTGTTTTACAATCATGACTCGATAATAGCGTACCTGACACCTTCTGTTCCCGCATGTACAAATGTAGTCTCACCTATTGTAACGTAGCTGGTAGACAATTTGTTCACTTAATTTACGCGCCCCCGCCGTACATCGGGTTTTCATCAAGCTAAGTTTGGAAAACACACATGATCTCCTGAAGTTTTCTGTGCCAACAGTCAAGAGGATATCAAAGATATGCCAGGTTGGCGCAAGTAAGCACAATTTGCAGTTTCAATTTTTGAGAGGCGTCTGTCATAATAGGGATAGCTTTTTCCACCAATAATTTATTACATTAGAAAAATGTCAAAAGTGACCACAATATTGATGATTATACAAACAACAATGTTACATAACTGTATACGTACCTGCCTGCATGAAGGACACAAATATTGGATTGGTAAACAATGAGCGGTATACTTTGTTCTAGAAATGCTATATATATGTTTTGATGATTACAACGATTGATGGCGAAGGAATTATTCCAAACATGTTACTCATTTCGCTGTCTCGGCTACCACAGGACACACGTTAACAGGTATGGCTATGAATATGTACAACTCACCCCAAACAGATGGCCAATGACAACAGAGAGACCGATGGAGAGGGAGGCCGAGCCGTTCAGATCGGTGCGGTGAGAGTCCACGGTGGCGAAGATGGTGAGGACGAGCTGGAAGGTGAGGATGAGCTCCACGCCGACCCCCATCCCTCCCGTCACCCCGGTGCTGAGGCCGGTAACGCCGAGCCCGCCGCGCACAGCCTCCGGTGTCACGGCGTACACCAGCCCGGCTCCCGCGATGGCACCCACCAGTTGAGCGATGATGTAGAGCACGGCCCGCAGGATGGTGACTTTCCCCGTCAGGAGTAACGCGATGGTGACCGCTGGGTTGACGTGCCCGCCGGAGATGTGGCCGAAGCATTGTACCATCGTAGCGATCGCAATCCCGAACGCCAGGGCGATCTGGACCATGCTCGGAGAGGTGGGTCCGCCCGGCCAGCCCGTTGTTGATCCGATCCCGATAAAAACAAAGATCAGCATCGCGAAAAACTCGCCGATGATTGCCCTGTAAAAGTTGGGGCTTGACAGCTCTTTTCTATCAAATAAACGACCCATTGTTACTGTTTCTCCTCTCCTGTGCGCTCCTGAAAACACTACTAAGACTTGAGGAATCCTCCCCACCAACTGGTTCAATACCTCCACAGCATTCAATTATAGACCAGGTGGCCACGCCCCTTTCTGGGGAATTGCCCAACCAGAGAGGACCGCGGGAAAACGCTCACGGGGAAACATTTCTGCACATGCCGATGCATAGCTCCACACCTGTTAGTACCTGTTTAGGAATTTTCTAGTTTTTCTGTTAACAATAAAGTATAATGTGCGTATTTTCTCTACTAATGCCTTCCGAGTGATGTGTAGAGTCTGTGGACTCATACATGTGGTTGCACAGTGATAAAATAGTCATGGTGGGTTAGACTACTAGCAGATTCAAATGTCTGTGTCGAGTTGTTTCACCGACGATTTGTCTATATCATTCGTACCAGTCATTTACGAATAGACTCAGGATTAGACCTGTCCCGACTTTGTTCGCGTTTGATAGAGAGTCAGACCACTCCCCATTGTAACATTATACCTTTTCTGTGCCCTCATCAAGTGCAGGGCGTTATAACCTTCTAAGTGCAAAGCGTTCTTATCTTATCTACATGTAATTAGCCAATCAGCGATAAGGGTCTCATTTCGACCTGGTTGTAGCCTTTGATCCGAGTCTAGTTCACTATGCACTAAGAAGTGGCCAGGTAGCACGTCTGCAGAACGTACTGCCTTAAGTCTAAATCCCTCCTGCTATAAATTCAGCTGTATAAATTACAACATGATGTAACCCAACAATAGTTACCATGGTAACAGACACATCATTAGTTCAGGTCACCGTTTGGAGAAGAAGAAGAGGAAGAAGAAACTGATCAAAACCAAATTGTTTTCCTTTGGTAAACATAGCAAGACCATAAAGGTCACAAAATAATAAATAACTGCACTTAAATCTATCTATAGATGTTAATACTGTTGTAAAATGTACAAGTATGGGTACACATGTAAGAAATTATCTGTTTGATGCAATTTTATTATTCCATTAAAAGCATATTACATTTTCATCTCTGTAAACATTACAACCTCAATTTCATCCATGCTACATTACATATACAGAATTCTATTATATTCTCCTAGCACGTTTGATACGTCAAATGTCTCCGTATGTACATGTAATCGTTTTCCAACACTTCAAAGTGCAGTGCTAAATGTTTCAAATTCGTTTCCAATATTGCAGTAGCTATTTGTGATGTTTGTGCACACTACAAATTCATGGCATTCTATATACCAAGCATCAATTTCTGGACTTCAATGAAAAATATGAACTAGCTTCCATTATAATCAGATCCAATTGTTTGAACTAGAGAACTAAAAGATAATTTTCAAGAAACATAACTGACTTTCTTTGGGGCATTCTGTATTAATGAGAATTTTTTGTGTTTTAAACGTTTTTGGGAGTCAAAATTTTTGATAAATTGTGATTGCTATGGTTTTATCATCTTTTTGTAAAGAAATGCAGCAACTTTGGCAGGAATTTAAAACTACTTTCTTGAAAAAGACCCTGATGCAGGAACAACAGATAAATAAAATACTTGTCTGGATAGCCTGCTATGATGGACAAAAACTTAATTGTGATAGATCTAATTAATCACCCACTACTTTGCAAAGTGTCTACGCACAGAGTTTTTGTGTAGTCTATATGCTGACATTGCCTTACAGATACAAGCTGTCAAGTTCATCTATAAAGCTACATTCATATGTGCTTTCCAGTAAGACAATGCCCCTGGCTTACACTTGTTCATCAAACCAAAAATGCATATATCTTGGTTAATATTCATTTCACAGAGACATGAAAATTAAAGGAAACCTGCAGTAAAAAAAACTGCAGCATCTTATGATTATGATAAACTCTCATAGCTTTATCAGACTCTGACAAAATTATTATGTGCAATTGAAAAATGGAAGTTTACAGAATGTTTTCTTAGAGTTGTGATGATTAACAAATGACATATTTGGCTATTCTTGTATTTACAACTAGTTATAACATATTTAGATATTTTGCTATTATGGTATAATGCTTACTAGTATCAGATGCCATCGTTGGAAGTAAGATACATTTTCTCACATGTGTTGTTAAAGTTAAGAAATTTTTTTTTTCCTAGCACATACTAGTACATGCACAGTTTGGCAATCATAGCAGCAAACAATATATTCTTATAACACCATGAAATTCTTTTGAAGGCTTCCTGGAGAAAAAAAACAACAACTTATTTCTGTTTACCTATTCCTGAAGTACATACAATATCCTTATGTTTACATGGCAAAAGACCATACAACTTCATGTGGGAGATTTAGTCTTGTATTTAGTTCTATTTTAACAAAAATGCTTAAGCAAAAGACATGTAGTAAAATGGAAAATCCTGCCAACAATTGTCAGTTGGTACTAGGTAAGATATAAATTAGTCACAATATCAAAACTGTATATATTCTACCCTTTTGATATAAAGAAAATGAAACTTACTAGGTATGGACTATCATTTTTGAAACGCCAGACTGAATATGAAACATGATACCGAGGAAACCAGGATGACAAAGTCCAAAACAAAGCCCTTATTCCAACATTCATCCCTCCTACCAGCAGAAAGGTTTCACTAATGGATGACTGGCATTAAAAACATCCTTTTCACATTTGCCAAAGACTTAAAGCAAAAGTACACAGAATATGTATCCATGTAACTGTGACGTGGTAAGTGGCCTTTTCCTCTGATCTACATGATCCTAAATGCTACGGTTACTTTTTCTTGAGCCTTTTAAAGTAGAGAATAATCTCTGATCCGCCCATGGAAAGGTCTTGTCTGCAATACTATAAGGCAAGCGTGCGTAAACATGTGCACCTTCAGACAAAAATAACGGAAGTCTGTGGCAATTGCTGTTGGCCCTAGTAAGACAAGGTTTGACGGTGTATGGAAAAAAGCTAACAGTCAAGATATCGGACTTTACCTGACTTTTACCTGAAAGGGTTCATAATCTGATCAGTAGCCCCATTACTACTATGGGTGGGTTGTGCATACGTCACTATGGAACCCAAATTGATGACAATTTCCTTCTTCCCTAAAACTGTAAATACATCTATCTTCTGATAACCTCCAATTCTGAGCACCACTCTCTACTTTAGAAAGTAGAAAACAATATGCCTGGTACATGTGATCGTAAAATCATTATTGTACAGAAAAATGTGTATCTTTTCACATACTCCCAAAACTTGAGCGCTCTGATCAACATATGTTTGGTTCTTTATCATGTGCAATAGTTTCCATAATGATTATAGGAATTAGGAAAAAAGGCTGTATTCTTTATATCATTTTCTTACTACGTATACCAGTGCTCAACTGATCCTGCTTACATCATCAGCAAAGTAGAAATTAAAAAAGTGTAAGATTTAGCCAGATAGTGACTTTTTGATGTACATCGTACATGTATTGTGTTACTTACTATGTAGTACAACTTGAAAATACTCTGCCCATCTTTCATGCCATGTAGATATAAGAGCACCATACAAAATACCTATATGAAGACTTTGCTTCTGACTGTTGGATGAAGTTAGTTATATAGTAGCACTTGTGTACATGTACTGTAACACTGACTGTGGAAAAAATAATCAACCACAATTATTACTAACCACCATGAGAGAAGGTGCATTTTGTTTCTGTAATGCTAGCTGTTCTAAGTTAACGTCGAGCTGTGAACCCTTGCCCGCCCCCCTGCCTGCGAAGATGTTGATGTTACTGAGGTTGTAGACCCCTGGACGGCAGAAACAGGCCTCCATGGTCAGCTGTCTGGTCTCCCCGGCTGCCAGGCTGAACCCCAGTGCTGCACCACTGATCCAGGTGAAGGTGTTCAGGTACGAGATGGCTGGCTGGTGGACGGGCGACTTCAGCATCAGTGCACTGCCGGGGAACAAGAACAGTTAAATTTACACAAAAATTATGTTACAGTACAACTATTGTTGACTGGTGCAATGGAGAAGTGGGTAGAGTGTTTGTCTGGCATTTGGTAGGTCGTGAGTTCGATCCTCGGCTGAGTCATACAAAAGACTTTAAAAATGCCACATACTGCTTTCTCTGCTTAGCACTCAGCATTCGAGATAAAGTATGGGAGTTAAATGCACACATGCACTACAAGTGGATTAGCCCCCTGCTGTAGTGATCCCACAACTGTGTGGCCCAAGAGCTATAGAAGCGGAGATGGGTGCCGCCATGCTCAACCAAAATGGTTGCGGTGAGGACTTTAACAAATAATAATGATTGTGTTTCTATGTCAGAGTTTCAGCTGATTTGTCAAACATCGAGGTAATGCCATGACAGCTGTGACACTGTTAGTTACATAACACAGAACAGGTCAATGAATCCTCCGTTAGTGCACATAGTTTCTCACTTAAATCAACAACAACTTTTCCACTGGACTTATGTCACATAAAAAGCACCTTCAGCTCCCACACCTGGTGGAATACCAGTGTCTAACCTGTAGATGACAATAATATCTATAGATGTCAGGTTGCCAAAAAATGTCTCATCAACCAAAGATTGAACTTGAACTGTGCCCACTTCTTGCTAACATAATTCTGAATAATTTGAGTAATATTTTGAGTACTAATTGGAACAGAAATGCATTTTTTGCAGCCAGGACTACCGGTAAGTATGTGAAGTTGAGAGTAATCCAACTGCAGAGTTTTTAGTATGCAGGTCCACATCTGTACGTCAGGCATAACCCCAATTGTGCCGGCATGTCTCTCCCTAGACTCCCGTCATGATGGCTGGCGGGCAACCAAGGAGTGGCTGCCAAAAATTTCCCACAACCCAGAAAAGTGGGCCAAGATGTCTGTCTGAAAAACAGGTCCTTCCCTGCATTCCTCAACCCTTATCTCAAGATATATGCATGTCCCTTAAGAGAATGTTAGATACTTGTGTCACTTCATCTTCAACTGATATCTAAGAGCCTGTCTGTTGTGTCTCTTTAAAATGTACCACGGCCCCATCAGTATATTCTGCTTCAAACCAGCTTTAACCACCTCAAAAGGCGGTTGGGGCCCTACCATTTATCGATTGTCAGGATCACAATACCGGCTCTCAATGGACCGTAGTCCAACGTGATTGCCTATGGAAATAGGGAATGGCACCTCATTATCTGAATAAATATGGGCCGGGCAAATTGCCAAATTATGAAGCAATCAAAATTCAGGAGAGCAGGATCAGACTATCATTTGGTATTGACAACATATTCAGGTGTGATAATTGAGAAGTCTTTAATATGGGCTGTGGTGATGGAAAATCTATATTTAATGTTCCTGATCGATGGGAACTTAAACCTCTGTATTGTTATGTACGGGGAAGTGCTTTTTATATTTTGTTACTGCAATACAATGTCATCTAAAGCAAAATCCAAGTGTGTTTCCTTTTAGTTGAACTACAAAGAGAACATAAAATAACCAGGTCTGAAATTCCCTTTATAATTACTGACTAGCTGAAGGCTTCTGTGAATGACTTGTACAGGTAATTTGAGATGCTACAGATGCCCAATAGAATTGAAAATAGGAAAAAACTATCGAGGTTATTTGGATGCATAAGGCATAACTACTATATGGTAAATATTTTCACAGCCCAGCAGTACAAATTGTATTTAGCAAACACAATAGGATTAATAACTAAATAGTTATATTATTGATTTTGCTCAATAAAGATTGTCATTTTTCCCGTCGTTCTTTTGGCTAAGCTCTAACTAGTTTTCCAACCTGGCCTTGGTTACTTGGTAACAAATATACAAACATCGATCAGGCTTGAAAACTATGTATGTGTGGGAATACAACAGTTGTCAGGCCACCCAGCTAGCAATTAAAGGCTGTATATTTCTTAAGTGTCTTAGGTGATGTAGTGAGTAAGAAAACATCAGCTTTAATTGGCAGAAGAAAACAGGTGAAAATGTGTGAACATTAACCTCTGTACTTTACTAAGATGCTCCATATTACCTTGCAATACGTAGTTGTTTTTAATGCAAAATGTATTATGCCTTCAGGCAATCATACATGTAGCTGCATCTTGTCTTAGCAATGAGGTCAGGAGTCTCCTTTCAAGCTTCCCTAAGATGAGCAGTCAATAGGCAATCCTTCTTCCAATAAAGTAATTACTTGTGCCTGGTGGCATGTATAAAACCATTGAGCTACGTAACCACAAGAATTCTCGATGAAACCAATACCAGTGCACTCAATTTGTTCTGCAGCAGGCTACGCATAGAACGAGGCAGGTTAAACAGATTTGGTGTATGTACATGTTGATTGCATCATACATCAGATATTGGTATACAAGACTCGATAGTTATATGCGAAAATAAGATGGAAACATTGGTCAACTAATCAACTTACATGTACACATGTATGTCTGTTCTAGCATAAAATAAGGATCAATCATATCTACATCCAAAATAATGCCATTACAGGTACGCTCAGTGGATACCAATATTGTGGAAGTGTGCATCCAATACACATAATGGCTGTGCAGTCAATGATGCAATGTGTAGGTTGGGGGAACATTATTGGTTCTGCTCTGATTCACTCTGATACGGGGTAAATCTAAAAGAGATCGTGATTAAAGAGACAGAAAAAAAACAGGGACAAGCTGGTTCAAACAAGGGACTGGAGTCAGCAAGGACCAAGGCCTTTGTAAAAAAAAACAAGAAAAAACTAGTTTAAACCAGCTAAACTAGTATAAACCAGCCTGCAGTCAACAGACCACAACCTTCATGAGAAAAAAAAGAACAAACAAGGACAACGGAGCCCACAGCCTTCATCAAAAGGCTAAACCCAAGTTCAAACAAGGGCCTGCAGTCAACCAAGACCACAACCTTCACAATAAACAAGGACAAACTGATTCAAACCTGAGCCTGCAGTCAACTGAGACAACAGCCTTCATTAGAATTAAAACAAGGACAAACTGGTTCAAACCAGAACATGCTGTCAGTCACTATAGACTGTGAACCATTAGCACAACTTTCATAAACTTTGCTTGTTACTAGCCACACCAAGATGATGAATCAGTAACAAACAGGGAACAAACTACATGTTGTTCAAACTAGTTGGAATAATGGGAACAGCAGGTGTTCCCTCTTTTCTGGATCTGCTCTGCTCTGTTAGTTGTTCCTCCTGGGGTACCAATTAGCTATAGGAATGTTTTGTCAAATTGTCCTAACAGCTTCCTAGGAAAGGATCCCTTTCTAACCCCCCTGAAGAAAATCAGGAATAATTGTAAATGTCATATAGTATACCATCTTCAGCAATGAGGTTACATCGCATGGCGAATTTAGTGACCACTTCATGCTGTGGACCAGTCATTGATCCAATCACAGATGCAGCAAATTGTTCTTCGATTCCGGCTTAATCAGTCCTATAGCTTTGTACAAAAAAAATGCCCAATGGGACCACTTGTGAAGTAATGAGATCAAGGTGTGCTCTCTCTGCTCACAGTCGGCTTATTCTGTCTGTTAAGAAGGTCAGAGGACAAGACTATTAGGTTTACTGTGGCATGAAAACATGACTGCAGGGGACATGAGTGATATGTCATCTTGATGAACATGTACAAATCACAATGTGCCTCTACATGTATAGGAATTAGATGTTAGACATCACCTTGCTTTACCTTCGAAACCAGGGTGGTACAGTTAGGCTATGTTAATTTGATATGGATGACATCCTCTGGGAACCCCAAAACTGATGCGAACGTGTGAATATAAAAAAAATTGGTAAAAAAAAGGTGCCTTTACTTTGATATCTAGGTGGTCATGAAGGTTGAACAAATTTTTTATTGGCATGGTGAATAATAGACTCTTCATTTTCATTCCTTCACATTTTCTTCTTGTCCTTTGGAATGGATTTTGGCATTCTGCGACATTAGTATCATTTTCTAATATTTTTTTCAATGTACGACATATACAAATGTATTTGCTCATTTTGCAGCTACTTTGTACAATTTACAGTATGGTCGAAAACATTTTTTTTTAAATGCACGAAAATTCATGCAGGGGGGCTGATGTCATCAATATAATCAAATCAACATGGCCTTAGTGCAGTACATGGATGGAAAGTGTGTGACTTACCCGTTCTGTGAGGTGGGGTCTGTCTCCACCTGTATGTACAGCTCACACCCACTGCAGTTGTGCACCACCAGGCTCACCCCAGCCACACACAGTCTGGAGAAACACAACATTTAGTCAGAGTATGTCTTAAATCTACTTCACATCATACATGTAGATTAGACAAATGGCAATGTGGTATACACATATCATATCCAAGACATACAACTATCCTACCAAAACTGGTCTATTGGACACATTTTCTAAAACAGAGCAGAAAAGTAAGATAAGTAGAGAGTGTCTAAAACCAGAATTTGTTTTTCCTGGTAAAATGTCAACTTCTGTTTCTTCTTGTGAATTTTCAATACAAATGTTCTAAAGCAAATACCAAGACTGTCTAGTAGAAGGTTATTCAAACTCCCTCAACAAACTACATACATGTACATGTACATACACCTGCTGAGGATTAATATTTACCAGGCTGTGAAGTCTAATTTATAAGTTATCAAAAACAACAGAGACAAGATCCCTGAGAATTCCAGCCAGTACTACCACAGACCCCTGCTGCATTTTAATCAAATTCTGGATACTAACCAAAACATAAACTACCTCTTTGGGCAGGTATGTGATCTGACTCTTATGTATACCACATGTAAGACATAATGTGCAAATGTCTTCCTTAATGTCAGCAAACATACTTCAAAGGAAAGTCACAATCAAGGCCCGAGCACATACACCATGTGGCAACTGATCCACGAATTAACCTTCCTCCCTGAAGGCTACTTCTCCCTGCACGTATGCCACCTACGTTTGTGAAAAGTTGGAGGAATGTTGCTAATAATCCAGGAGAGGCCAAGGAGCCGACAAGCCTTGTGAGCAACCCCAGCTCTGTAGTACCTCCTACACCCACTGATTAACACTCAGCTGTGTGAGTCATTGCTGGGATACTGATTGATGAAGACGATGTGTGCTGCATGGCGTCTTCATGGCTACAAAATCTACGTATGTATGGATCAGACATAGGAGTTTTTTAACCTCCTAGATCAGATCTAGAGTGAGGAAATGATATCATTGTGGTTCACCTTTTTCCTTATATACAGGCAAGACAATACAATTTTTCAAATCTTCAAAGTTCTTCAGAAAGCACAGCAATGGTAAACAAGGAAATCAGCTAGGAGGCCCAGAATCAACGTTGACCTTTTTTTCTCAAGACCTACCCACATACCAAATATCATTACAGGTCAATTCATCAATAGCTGCCTCAATTATGCTGAAAGAAGGTCGGAACCACAAACACACAGACACACACATGGAGGTACATTTTGTTATGACAAGAGAAAAGTTAACTGGCTGATGTTTCACCTTATGTTTAAAAAGACTAGCAGGAAATGAAATCATGTTAAACATGAGGTGCTAACATGCGAGCACAGCTGCTGTTACAGCCCAAACAAATGGTCCGGGTAGAAAGAATGTGTTTACCTTATCACTTAATCACTTATCACAATGTTCAATCAGCACTGACCGCAATACCTGACATATATCCGCAGTATTACATTATGTATACACATGTATATAATAACACAACCTCTGACATGGAACCATCCATCTCCCACTGAAGTAGCCGTTTGGCAGCCAGTTTGTGTAGGTTTAATACAGGGCTAGGCAGCCACTGCAGGTGAAATACTGTGACATTTTGCTCCTAAAGTCACGCAATACTTCTTGGCATGACTTCAATTTTCCGGGGAGGAATGAATTACAGTAACTCTGATGACACCAGGCTTAGAAAGTGAGTGACTGAAATGTAGGGACCCTCACTGTGCATGGCATCAATAGCATCAGTCAATGGTGAAATAGTAGAAACAATTGGAATATATCCTAATGCAGAGACTCATGTACTGCTGTGCTGCCCATGGTCAGGCTACTCAGGCATTAACATACCAACATGAAACTATATTAACCCCTGCCACTCAACCCTTGGGCTGTTGTCAGAAAACCCACACACCTGCAGCCTGTAAACAACTGCAGGTGTGTTCACCAGATCTTGTTTTTTTCCAAGAATTGAAATAATTAACCTTCTCCCTGCTACATTTGTACATGTAGGCTACAGCTGCTAGGCACCAAATGGGGTTATGCAGCATGGAGAAGGTTAAATTATTATAGGTATAATTCTTTAGTAGATAAATCAACAGTTCATCCTAGTTTGGAATCTTTGGGCAGTATTGACATCAAGCATGTACTTTAATGACCTCATAAAAACCTGTTATCCAAGGCATTTTATCATAGCTAGAAATCTGGGGCCTGTCCTTTTTATCTGAGCATAGAAAAAAACTATAATCCAGCCCTTAAACATGACACTGAAAATTCACAGTCAGGGCTTTTCAAGATTCCCTCAGAGGTCAATAACCTTCCCATCAGAGGTTATTAACCTGGTATTACTAGATGTGGGAGAATCAAATGGTGAAAAAAATTGCCTAATCGCCCAGGTAGCCGGAATTCTCTAATCCTGTTAGTGCAATTCAACAAGTCCAGATGAACTAGTGTGGAAACATTATACAGACCACGACACATCATTGGCTTGGATACATGCATCACTTGTGACAGACACAATGAGCGACTTGAATACATTAATGAGTATTCAGCCATATAAGCTTAACCATACATCCAGCAGACCGTAATGTGCATAATGTGTCGGGCCCATAACAATGGCTAGGTGCAGAATTGTGTGGTATAATTTCTTGGGGGGCATTAAGGCCCTGAAAACAGTCTGGGACTCAGGCTACCCTGGATGACTCGATTCCATTTTACCCGTTTGAAAAGTGTTTTCTATTTTAAGACATTAATTTCCTATTAACATGTGAATAAGAAAGACAACTCATTACACAAAGTGCGTGTGTAGCTCTTGTTTCCATAAGGATTTTGTTTCTGCTGACACTTCAATGTAATCAAAAGTTTTATCAAAAACACCATATGGTGGCTTCCACTGCAAAACACAGTGGGATATATCCTGCCGGAAACTTAAACTTTAAGGAATTTTCCTAATACTACTATTGGAACAGGTCCAATGGAAAAGGGGGTAAGATCTCCCTTGGGGTATTACAGAATAGTGTAAGGTTGATAAGTTACTATGATTACACACTACGTCCTGATCAAGCCTAGCTGCTAATTCTTGACAGGATCTCATTCAGGACACATCATGTACATGTATTGTAAAATCTGAGATTCATAATTTGTTCATAAGATGTAAGTTAGAATAACACACAAGAGTGTATAGTCATTCCTTCTGACAGAATGACACTCATTATTATTTACGACATGGTGAGAGTTTTCACCTTGGCCAGCTGCTGTATTGAAAGGAAGTTGCTGCCACACCAGTTTTCCAAAGCACAACACTGAGCTCAGGAACACGTGTACATGTTCTTACCAGTGTCAGCCCCAAGGGGAGGGGCATGTATATGTACATGTGCAGGCATGTCTCTTTTCCCTACCATATTAATGTTGGTTAAATCTGAAGTTAGAGTGCTGGCTGTGCTTTGTCAAGTCTCTTTTATTATCAAGTCTTGTTTTTTCTATTCTGTGCAAAGTTACAAAACACTTATCATACTGGTAATTAGAGCAGAATTTATCTTCCTGCCACAGATAAAAACCATAAGAGAAATCTTTCACATGATAAGGAGACACCTAAAACTGCAGGCACTATTACATTATATCAATTGTCACTACAAACCTGTCAGTAGTGAAAGGGTGTTTGCTCTCCTTGGGATGGTTCACTGTGTACTTGACCAGTTGAGACAAGTTCTCATCACCAGCACCCTGGTCCACAGTGGTCTCCTCCTGCTTGGTGAAGGTGATGGGAGGCTGCTCTACTACAGGCTATCATGGAACAAGGTACAATGACATCAACCAGGAGATACACTTTGTAACAGCTATGGAAATAGATAGATGTAGGTATGGAATCAATAGTAGAAGACATTCATACTCAGTCCGGTGAAATATAAAATCATGCCTGCTGTTAATTTTTGTCCAAGAAACAGTTAACGACCAAGTTAACTATTCACCGAGGAGCAAAACTCAAAATACCTGCCCACTCTTCACTGTATTAAATGACATTGTTATTTTGGGGATCAATTCAAAAGTCAGGTGACCTATAACTGACCTCTGGTTCAGCCAATGAGGAGGCTGGCTTGTCCAAGCGGTCCAGTGTCAGGTGATGCTGGCCTGTGATCACATGACTGCCTGTGTCGTCCACCACAAATGCCTAGATAAGGAAGAATGGCGTGACAGATTATCACACTCACTCACTATCTGGTTTATCATCTGTTGTTCCCCGTCTACCAAGGGTTAGATGTTATGGACCAAAGCCAAGATTATATACATGCAATTTTGTTTAAGTGTTTGTCAGGATCTTCTAGCACAAGTCAAATACCACATATATGCTGAAGTTTCAAATGGGGATAGAAACTAGGGATGTTTCAACTAGGGATGTTTTCTTAATGAAAAGAGGAGAAATGGCTACAAAATGAAAATGAAGATTATTGTATACAATGTAGTTATTTGGAATCATTATCATAATAAGCTATATTTGTAAGTCATCAGCAAAATGCCATCTCCATGCTGGTGGTAAAACACCTAGTATATGCATTTCTGTCAGTCTAACCTTCCATATAACCATGAGACTAAGTTGCACTTTGGTTGCAGCTTGCAGCTCTGCCTTGGACTGATCCTCTGCAACCTTGGCCTCGTCAGGGGGCTGCTCCAGGGCGGGGCTGGGGTCGGAGGGGGAGGGTCTGGGAGGGGGGGTGTACAGGGAGCGGAAGTAGAAGTCTGAACAGGGGGTGACTGAACTGTCAATCTGGAAGAGAACAACAGATAACTTAGTCCTGCACTTAGACAAGTTAATATTTCTTTTAGCAACAGAGAAATTTTGGGAAAATACCAGTATTTTTGCAAGCAATTAATTGAACTGCAAAATCATGCCAAGGTACATATAAGTGAAATATTCTTTTGTGTGTTTTAGTGTCTAAATCATTCTGTATTTGCTATACAAATAGTCTAGCTTATTTTCTAAACACCACAGAATGACTCAACCTACTAAGTATGACTATCAAAAATATGGTTATACTAACTACATTGTAGCTTTGCAGTTGAGTTGTAGTAGAGAATATCTAGAAGTAATCCTATATTATAGAGTAATTAGTGTTTTTCAATGATTATATCATTACTCTGAGAAACACATCAGGATTTTACCTGTTCCTTGTTGTAAACAATGTTGGTGAACACAACCTCATCTTCTGTACAGAAAGAAGAAAACAGGTTGAAACAGTCAACAACAATAACCTACATGTAGACTCAAGATTGTTAATTCACTTCTACTGTTCATAATACACAAAAAAGGCCACCTTGTTGAGCAACCTACATGTATCATCCTTATCAAGAAATATCCTTTTTTCACAGACTGAAAACTAACCATTAGAAGAGACTCTTACCTGCACAGGGTGTCTTTAGTTTCTGTGCCTTGAAGCACATCAGAATAGACTCCTTTCCATTGATTCTCATGTCTAGAAAAGGACGAAAGATTAAAAGAAATAATACTGTCATCAAGGAATATAGTACAAACTCACTCACTCACTCACTCACTCATACTCACTCACTCATACTCACTCAGTCACTCATACTTACTCAGTCACTCACTCACACACGCACGCACGCTATTACTCTATTGCTGGGTTAACTGAAAATGCTCATGTATATTTTGTATATTTCGTATATTTTGTATATAATAAGCTGACACAATAAGCTGGTATAATAATTATAATAAGCTGGTACAATAATTAGCAAGTACAAGTGCTGAAGAAGATGAGCCACAACACAACAGATGCAAGGAACACTGGACATGAGAATATGAAACACAACACTTCATGCATTCCATGAAGAAGGATTTTCCTATATATAGCTACATTCTGAAGGAGGCTGGAAAGATAGAGACATTCAATGATGATCCAGAGAAGACAGGATGTTTGAATGGTTCCACATTACCTTTACCATAACGAGCTAGAACCAGAGGCAGGCAATCGTGGGAGAGGACCAAAGAGAAGGTTTAGAAGTAGGACAGACAATGGAACCAACAGCTTATTGTGTTAAACAGCAACTTTACAAAAAGTGTAGTATGCACGTATAATAGAATCAGTGAGGTTGCACTGTACCAGATTTACTTTGTATATCAGTTTATATATAAGGAGAGATAGGGTCTTGTATGTGTACTGACAGATTAATAACAGATTGTTATGATGATGTATGACAGGTAGACAGCTGCATATACTGAACATGGTTTCACAAAATGGGAATAGACAAGAAGGATAGAGGAGCAAGGAAGAGGTGACAATGTGGGTGTCTATTTACATTTGATAAAATTTTCCTTGTCATTCTCCATTAAAATTTTCCTCCGTCATCAAATTTCACTCACTATTTTGTTTTACTTTTTCACTGTTTAAAAATCTTTTTTCAGCAATAGCAAGAATAGATTTGGACTGTCAGGAATGGCAGAACCTTCCTCCCACACCTAAATCCTTCCCATTTAGATCCTTAGTTACAGTATATAAAAGTCCCCAAAAGAATGGCACTAACCTATATTGCACTGTGTACTGATGGGGGTGAGGGTCCACACAGGGCTGGCTGCTGACACTTGCAGTATGGTGAACTCTGTGATGTTGGAGTCATGGATCTGTAAATGTGGAAAATTAAGATTAAAGAAAGAAAATCAAAACCCCTGATTGACTGTAAAATATTTTGCCTTGTGCCCTAACGTCGGGGAATGGGAATATACAAAAAAAATTCATGTACATAAATAATGTGGCCACCAGCACAGAATATTACAACATATATGTGGTCACACAAGAAAGTGTGCAGCAAATGTGGTTAGTGTTTTTAACACCATGCGCTCAAGTGAGTGGGTGTGTATACAATGGGGGTGTGTTGGCAACATAAACTACAGTCAAAGCAAGTGAAATAGTCGTAATTCAGTAATACACTTCAAGTATATTAAGTTTCAAATTGGGATTGATCAGCCTTGACCCGCAGAATCACCTTTTTTATTTTTCTTCAGCTCTTTTCTTTATTTGATTTGCATTCTTCCCTAAATACAAATCAAGACTTCCATTTGCTGAAATCTTTGATTGAGTGCATTGACTACTCGTGCCCAGATTATGCTACACAGAAATCAGAGATTGCGATCTCTCCACCTTGATCCCACTCTGTTTACTACCTGGTGACTGACAACTCACCAACGTCAGTGGAGCAGACTGGATGGATGAAAGAGGGTGCCAGTCGTTTATCTGAGAATTCAAGATGTACGTGTTCAACAAGTTGAAAAGAACTCATCTGCCTTTATCAATTTTTCTTTCATCTTTTGTTCTTGATCTGTTTTTCTTCGAAGATCCATTGGCATTGTGATTTGCCAGTAAAAAAAATAGGGTTTCCTATCAAGAGCACAATGTAGGTGTGTGCAAATTACGGCAAATTGCTAATTACAGTTGTAGCTATACTAGAGTGAAATTTGTGGAAAATTAATTTTTATGATCATGATATCCCTCTTTTAAAATTCATGTTAAATGTTTGTTACCAGTACTTTCTATTTGCCCCTTTCTATATTCCATCTGACTGACAGATATAACTCTACTTATACCTTTGAGAATTTGTTGATGATAAAAATGTCAGCCAATTAGTAAATTGTAGCAATGGTTTCAGTTCACAGTCGCAGATAGAGAAGACAGGCGATGCTTGGTTTTGGAGCTCTCCTTAAATGATGATTTGTTATAGTTATCTGTTATGTGACATGGTAAGGTCAGCCACAGATGAAAGACATAGGCAGGAATGCTTTAAGCTTCATGCCAGGTCAGGACAGGGCATGGCTGAGATTGGTTCCAGCTGGTCCAGGGATCTGTTTCTTCCATTCAAAGTCCTCAGAAGAAACTTAATCAGAGATGAAAGGCTCTGCTAAGGTAGGAAATCATTGCATTATGGAGTTATACCAGTCACTTGGGAAGGTATTTACCAAAGTGATGTTCTCTGGATCATATCAAAGTTATATTATACATGTATTATGATATCTAAAGGTCAGTCTTTACAGATACAGAACACAGTCATGAACCTTTCAGTTGCATTACTTGACGTGTTCAGAGCGGTGTGTTTTCAGACTAGGATTCTTAAGTAGTATAAGAGTACATGGCAATGGGAGAGATGATTTCCTAAAGTGTCAGAATTCCTTCTTCCATTGGGAAGTCACTGGGTCAGTCTACTGAGGAAGACCAGAGTGACTGTTCAAAAGCTCTAGGTGAGAGAACTTTTTGTGTTGGACCAAAAATTTTAACTTTAAACAAGAAAAATTCCTATGTCCTATATATGTACATGTAGTTGTGTGTGAATGTCAGCATTACCCCATGTTGTACCTGGTTGAGGTTCTCCATGCCCAGGTTGATGACCAGACAGTTGGTGTCGTCCTGGTGACTGGACACCCGGGCCAGTCTGCTGCGCTGGGCCACCGCCCGGATACACAGGGAGTTACTGGTCTGTACCACGGCCGTGTGGTGTAACACTCGGTGACTGGTCAGAGGCAAGGCAAGAAAAAATCATAAAAAATTAGCAGGGGCAAAATGCACCTGTAGTATAGTAGTTACTGCAATGGATTGTTAAGTGTCATCTTTAAACTTAGTAAACTGCATGTTACAGGTAAACATGTATGAAGAAGTATCTGTATCTGTATCTGTACAGCCGGTATAACCGCCCTTTGGCATAACACACCAGCTTTGCAGGCACGCGGCGCAGCGACAGCTGGCTACATTACACCAAACGACTTGTTACACCTAACCCTTGAACATCTAACTCTAAACATTGTTTAAAGCTATCTAATGACAATGCTCCTGCTGTACTTGGTGACAGCGAGTTCCACTCTGCGATAGTTCAAGGAAAGAATGAATTTTTGAACATCTCAATCCTTGGTTGATAACTCTGGTACTTGAAGGCATGACTATTGTACTAGAGTACTGTTGTCTCCATAACTTACCTCATCTTGGGACTCTTCTCCAGACTTTCATAGTAGAAGAGGAAGTCTATCTCATGAACCCCACTAGTGTTCACTCCACGTACCCACATGGGCAGGCAGGCAGTTGCCCCTGGTGCTAACGTCCCATCCGGCAAGGGAACATCTATAACATTGGTAACATTGCACATCTTGGCAGACAGGGCCTTTCCACACTCCTCCCCATCCAGTGGCAGAGTCTTATAAATGTACTTGGAAGTTCTTTGCTCTTCCGGCTGCGTAATTCCGAAGGAAAAGAATTCTGGGTTGCTGGAGGCTACTCTGAGTCTGTGCAGCGTACACTTGCCCGTGTTGGTGAATTCCACCAGGGTCTGCTGGACTTCTCCACAGAGGAGGGCTGTTGGGAAGTTGAGGAACGACACCTGGAAAAAATCACAATTGAAATTCATTGTCAGTGTTTTCAAGTAAAACGGTATACAATCAAGCACAAAATATTGATATATGGCATAGAAAATGCATATCAGTAGTCATCATTTCAGAGTTTGATTGTCACCAGCATTAGACAAAGTTATAGAGTCTGACATGCGTGAATAGTTTCATCAGGTTGGTAAGTTACTGAATAAAGAGACTCTTTTCACACAACCAAGTGTTTTATTCACAGCCAACATTTTGGTGACCTGCAATGTGAACAGTGCAATGTGAACGAGTCAGAATTTCCCCGAAATGTTGGCTGTGAACAAAACACTTGGTACTGTAAAAAGAGTCTAGATCTCTTTACTCAGAGTCTGACATAATTTGCTGAATGAATATAAGGATGAGGAGCAACATGTACCTCTAACAGAGGCATGGGAGGAGCCACAATAGGGTCCAGTCGTCTGTCGGACCCATAGATAGTGCTACATCTCTCCTGCTTGGTGGAGTTGAGCCTTGGCCCCTGGATCTCCAGCTCTTGTTTCCCTCTCACATACACACTGCTGATGTAACTGGGCTTCTTAGGGGGCGGTTTGGGGCTGCCGGAGGTGGGGGGGACCAGCTGGTTTGAGGAGGAGGTTAGGGGGGTGGTTCCGGGGGGTGTTACCGTGGGTGAGGGGGATAACATGGGTTGCTGGGTGACCACGGTGGGGGGCTGGGTGTGAGGGCTGGGGGGTGGGGTTTGTAGACCTGCTATGCCTGAGGTGGAGACTTGCTGCTGTTGGGATGAGCCTCCTCCCAGACTGTAGGCCACCCCTAGGATACGCAGCTCACCGGTCTGCTGTGGAACCAGGATCAACCTTGCCTAAAGGGGGAAACACATATAAGTATGTAACTGTCCTGTCTTCACATAAGGCAATATCAGCCCAGTTGGAACAGATTTCTTCAGATCAGGGCTCTAGCCAGAATCTGTTTTTCTGTCAATTGCAGAAACTTTGTGGCATGTGACAGAAATTTTTTTTCAAACTAATCCCTCAACCTGATGGACAAAATTGACAGAGAAATCTTGAAAAAAAATATAAAAGCATCCATAGGACCAACAACAGCCACTCTCGACCCTGTGATTTGCCTCTCACAAAGGTGAGAAATTGCTTAAATTTCTAACATTTACCCTGTAGATTGTGAGCACTCTGACCCTAGGTTCAAACATGAACATGGGCTGATGGAAAAAAAATCTATCTTGCTAGAGCCCTGGTTCAGATACAAATGTAAGTATTTAAAGCAAGTGAAGGTTGTACAAATCTTACTGGCTTTGTCTCCTGTGCAGCAAGGACAAACTCCTTGATGACCTGGGTGTGCAGGACTTCTCCGGCGAGAGACATCTTCCCCGGCTCCACGTTCTCGTTGGTGATCATGTCGTGCTGCTTGTCCTCCCCTCCAGGTCCACTGTACTTGATGGGGACAAACCTCCAGATCAGCAGCAGGTCAGACAGCACCAGGGGGATCCTCAGGGGGTTACTGAACACCACTTCTACTGTCAGGGTTTCTGGGAAGAAACAAAAAGAGTGTGAAACATCCTTCTCTGTGTGAGATGAAAGTGACATGAAAATTCTACTTCACCATAAATAATTTTGCAGGTGAATTTGACTGTGTGTCATCCAGCTATATTTGATGCCATTTGTTGTATGAAAAAGAGCTTGAGTGTGTGGAATTCTACTGCCCATCAATCTCAACTACTAGTACTGGTTAAGTTGATGTAGTTTTACATGTACATAAGTTGTTTAAACACTAAAACTCTACAGAAGTGCTGCACTCAGTCTACATTTATTACATACAGATGGACGAACATAAAAGACAAGTAGTATCAAACTTTAAATTTTGTTTAATATATGTCTCACCTCCAACCACACAGACTGGACGGTGAGAGTTATTACTGCACTTCCCCAGACACTGGACAGTTGGGCGGTAGCTGGCCGGCAGGGACCCGTCGTTGGCCACCCGTACGGCCAGATCCTCCAGGTCTATCCACTTCTGCAGCGTGGGTCTGTCCAGGGGCTGCTCCAGACTGACTGAGGTCGCTCTGGTTCTACTACCTACAGTAGATTACAAGCACATGTACATGTACATAACTCTATTCAGTTTCACCCGAAACTGGGGTTAGATGTGCATCAAGTCTTTTTTGAAGCTTTTTTTTACGGCTGGATGCCCTCCCTAACGCCAACCCAAACCCTAGTAGGGCCCAGGTTCCCTCTAACTGAGGGGGGAATACAAGTTAAGTGCCTTTCCCAAGGACACAACGACTGGGTGCATGTCCGGACATGTCTGGGTCCAACACTGTGGATTGAACCTGGGTCCCCTTGCTTGACAGTCGGATGCTTTACCACTACACCATACAGATTCCACTACATAAGGCCACGACAATTTGATTTGTTGGTTCTCAGATCTTTTTCCAAAAAAATATGAAGCGACAGGATGAAAAAAATAAAAACAGGCCTAGGCATATTATGACAGCCCTAAATAAATGCTATGATAGGAGCCATGAAGTCCCTGTACTTTTGCCAAGTCAATAAAGAATCTATGATGACAGTAAGTCTGTCCCACCTGTTGTAGTAGGGAACTGGCTCTCTTGGCACAGTAAGACCCTGGTGTCTGCACTCCTGATGTAGGGTAGGGGCAGCTGGGGGAGGGTACCTGGCACCATGGTACCTTCATTCACTGATGTCGTCAACCAATGCTACAGGCAGAAGGAAACATGGGCCTTATAACAGGAACATAATCACTTGGTAATGCTTTTCTTTTAAAATTAAAGTGTGATGGACAAATTTATTTTCTTCTTTGCCTTGAAGCCAGCAGAAGTTCCATTTAGAGCACAAGTCAAATGCTTGAAACTGTTCTGCAAAGCCAACTTGAAAAAGCATATCTGCAATCACACTGTAACATTTGCTAAACAAAATTTCAATGATAGTAGAATTTGTTAGTAGACATTCAACATTAAGTTGTGGAAATGTGCCTAACTGCACATTTAGGCAGATGTCTCAATCCATACAATGTACATGGCCAGTTAGGCAATTTTTACAACATTCAACTGCATAACCGCAGAAAGTGGGGAAGCCTTTAAATCAATAATGATGGGGCGTTATGAAAAGCTGGCAAAATGTTTGGATGATTTTTCTGATCTGAATTTTTGTTTATCTTGCAGTATTTTTTATTAGATTTCAAGGTGCATATAAACAGTAATTGCAACTTTCATTCTTGAATGATTTGTCAGGTGCTGTTTTATTTATGTGCACTGTTCTATCCTCCTACTTGGCTACTTCAACTTGAACTTTCATCAAAAGATCTCCTCACTTCTTCATCATCTGTCCCATCCTCTGCCATTCCACCATTTGAGGTCCTGGTGATGGCCTAGAAATATGTCACCAATCAGAGTTTAACATCCATTACAGACTTCTCTTCTCTTCTTTATCTATAGTTCTACACCAATACTACTGTGTAGGTGAAGGGTGCAGAGGACATTCTTATTTGAGGAAGTCAAGCAATTTTATATTTTTCATACAGATTTATAGGCTTGCTGACTGCAATTTTAAATTCTACCAAACTACTTTTTTTCTCCAACTGTCACAGTTCATATCAGCCTGTAGTTCGTTTTGCAGGTCAAAATGTTATATCCTTTTCGGCAGTGCTTTATTTTAGGAAAGGACATTTCATAAGTACCTTACATGTACAGTTACATTGTATTTCAGCAAGTTGAAATTACAGATATGCACAACAAAAATGCCATATCTTAATTTAGTTTAAACCATTCCTACCTATTCTGAACACAGCCAATATTAATATTTTGTCATCAGTTTAAATTGCATTGACCAAAAGACAAACATCAACATTATAAGTACAATGATTATTAAAACCTTTCAATATATGACTACTTACAAGTTTCTGCAAGTTACAGTTGCACATTGTATAACATCTTAATATAAATGCAGAAGATGTTTATTTTCAGTCCCTACCTTAAAGACAAATAGATACTCTCTGAGAAAGGCAGTCTGCTGGGTGGGTGTCTGTTTGCTCTCGTTGATGAGCAGATGTCTGAAGGCAGACACAGCGTTCTCCAGCTGCTTCAGGTTGAAGGACTGACGACCGATGGTGAAGTTGATGTGGTCCTTCAAAACCCACAAAATAGGAAATTATTACAACTTCTTTCCCAAAATCTGTGAATAGTTTCATCAGGTTGGTAAGTCACTGAATACAGAGACTCTTTTTACAACCAGGAGGTTTATTCTGACCAGTCCGAATTGCCCTGAGGAAGGTGACAGACGGTCACCAAAACATCAGCTGAATAAATCTTCAGGTTGCATAAAAAAGTCTTTCTTCTTGCACAAAATGTCAGCAAAATGCTCTTAATGACAAGAATTCGTTCAAAGGAAAATAGATTGTCCAGCAATAAGGACACACAAATTAAGCATACAAAAGTGCAACCTACCTCGGCTAGGGTCCAACTCTTCCCCTTGTAGATCTGCATTGCTTGAGAGTAGGATCTCAGGGCATGTTTTCTCTGTAACAGGAAGATTTCAGAACAATGTATGTTGAGGAAATTATAAAATTGTACATTTTGATTTTTGGCAATATGGAAGCAGTAATAACAACATTTGTGTAAGGTGATTGCATTTCAGCACCAAGGACAGGGAAGGCAGAATACAGCAAAATGTTATTCAGCCCCAAGACAGGGATAGGACAAGACAATGTAGTCAAATCTTCTTCAGTACCAAGGACAGGGATAGCACAAGACAATGTAGTAGAATGTTATTCAGCACCAAGGGCAGGGATGGGACAAGACAATGTAGTAAAACTAGAACATTATTCAGTACCAAGGGCAGGGATAGCACAGGACGATGTAGTAGAAATAAAATGTTCTTCAGTAAGAAGGGCAGGAATAGCACAAGACAATGTAGTAGAATGTTATTCAGCACCAAGGACAGGGACAGAACAGTGTAGTAGAATGCCCGTACCTGTCCTGCCTTACTGAACCTGTGTCCTGCCAGGATCATGTGGAAGGCATATTTCCTGACCATGGGCATCTTCATGGAGGTGAAACAATGGGCAGCCTGCTCTAACAACAGGGCACTTCTCAAGTCAGAATCCTGCAGGAAACATTTTAGAAAGAATCATTAAAGTTGCAAAATATACTTTGTAGTAGCAAAATGCGTTCTTGATATTCAGTACAACATGTTAAAAGAATGCAGAAAAATTCAGACTACTCGTGTTGCAGAGATGCCCCCTACCTCACTGGTCATCTTGATGAACTGCATGGCAGCATCTCCAAACAGACTCATGCTTTTCAGGATCTCTGTGCTTAGCAGGGTGGTTCTGGTGGCAAACTGGGGATTTCTGGAGGTACATTTATAATGATAATCATCATTGAAGGATACAATATACCAATATAGAGATCTAAAATCAAAGTGAAATGTTGGTTTTGAAATTTGGCCATTTCTAAAACAATTTGAAAATGTAGGAAAGATAATTATGCAAATATGACTTGTTTTGCACTTACTTGCATGTCTGGTTATACATCTGTATGGCAGAGTCCATGTAGTGGGAGGGATACTGTCTCTGTGGGGATCCCTGCATGAACACTGATAGGGCTGCCATCTCCTGTAACAGTCAACATCATGTATGTAAGATGCAAGTATCACCCAGAATCAGAAATAAAAAACTACAAGTGTCACACCTACATATGGAAAATGATTATTTTAACTTTTGATATACATCTCTATCTCCAACTTTTATCAGTCATGTAGCCTATGGTAGTAGCTTTGTGATGATAACTGACCAGACTGCCGGCTGCATGCATCCAGGCATGGTCGTTGGTGTAATCCCTCTTGGCAGTGTGGTAGGAGGTGTAGGCCAGGTCGTACATCTGTACCAGGAAACACAGGTCACCCAGCTTACGCAGCTGCACCTCTGCTGAGGCCTCCGAGTAGCTGAACACACAGGGAAACTAGAATCAAGGCTCGAAATACTTTTTTCTGCATCATACTATAGTGCAGGTAACACTGAAAATTACCTGTACCAGACAAAGTTTACCTACACCACTGAGAATTTAGGAAGTGTGGATTAAAAAAAACTGTTCAGAAACTGTTACATTTGTAGCCATTACCATTATTTCTTTTACACCTCATAGGTGGTAACAATTAATACAACAAATAAAAACAACATACACCTATATGTCATGCAGGGTTACATGTATGTATATAAGCCTAGTGCAATGTCATGGACCAGTCCAGGTTAGGTGCAGGTAAACATCAGAAATACCTGCACAGCCCCAATATTTTACTTGCACTAGGTTGCATGTGCACCCAGTATTTCAAGCCCCGTAAATTAATAGTTTGAAGTATGCAATGTAAGACCACTAACTTCCAGCCTACTTATCCTTCATTTAGCTGTAAAATTTTACCACTGACCCAAGAACTACCGAACATTAAAATCTTTTAGTTTTACAAATGAGCACTTACATCCCTCCACCGTTGTTGCTCTGTACACCAGAGCCCTTCTCTGCCTGCTTGTTCCCACCAAACCACTTCTTGGTAGCGCTGAAGAATGACCTGTGCAGGCCCTTTCTGGACGCAAGCTATGGAAACAAAAAGTTTAAGTTTCAATCACAGATCTGTACTTTCCTTCATCCATACCTTGTTTGGTGTGACATTCACCGAAGAGTGTGGTTAAAATGTTGGAACAAAACCTTGCTGAGTTGAGAAAACCATACATAAAATAGATTACGCTACATGTAATCAGCACATTTCCATGATCCATGAGACAAAAAAAAGAATTACAAAGACTCTAAATATTTCTTGTAAGTATTTCATGTAGGTACTCTAAAACAGGCACTTACTTGTTCATTCAGTGTCCTGATAGTTCTCTCTATGTGTGGCAGCAGGCCTCGAACTGCAAACTCATGTGCAAATATCCTCAGTCTGTCATGGTCGCTCAGGGTCAGGTACAGTCCATGGGGGACGTTACCCTTCCGTCTGGCTGCCTCATTCAGCTGGTTCATGGTGTCCGTGCTGTAAACCACACAACAGCAGGGGATATGAGTAACCATGCTACATGAGGATGGCATTAGCAGAAGAACAGTGCCCTCTAGCAGATCCCCTCAGAAGTGCATCAAACTGATTTACTACTCAGCAGCACAGGAAAATTAAAGGCATCAAATGCAATTTCAGGGCAGCAAAACTGGATTTTTGTCAAAGTCAATTTTCTGATCATTCTTTTAATGTAGTAAGCTGGATCAATCCTATGCTAAAGCATATCTGTGAGGCAAAAGTGTGATGTCGCTGATAGCAAACATTTGCTAGTTTTATATCGTAGGCTGGTTCTACCACGGTAGCTATAAGTAATATATACTTATGGGCGGTACCCCTTTAAATTTTTTTTATGTCTTTGATCAAGGTATTTTTTCTCTCGCAATCTTTTTTTCATTCCATTACTATTTCTTCTCTCTAACAATTCTTACATTATAATACACCTCTCTTTGAAGAGACCCCCCATCAGCATTGTAAATTAGCTAGCTCTAGCACTATTACCCAACATCTGACCTGTTTGCATTGTAGGAGTCCTCTGTCTCCACCCTTGACCTGCTGAGGTCAGGCTCGTCATCACTCTGCTCCAGGGGATGGGAGATCACCTCAGCCTCAGGCTCCTTCTGATCCTCTTCTGAACTAGCTTCTGTGGGAATTTAGTAAAACAGGTATCTTATATATACATCAATTGCATAATATCTGGTAGTGCAACTGCCAACTGGTACTGGTGTCCAATTTTGGTAAGCCTTTCTTTACAATATTTTTTCCAGCAAAGGGCTATATAGCATCTCATAAATATCTCAAAACACTTTTTTTTGCATACCTGTACTGGTGAAAATTACCTATACCAGACATACTAAAAACTGTTCAGAAACCATTGTCATTATTTCTTTTATACTACATAGGTGGTACCGGTAAAAGTTAATGCAGCATATAAGATCCACAAACACATACATTTGTATATAAGCCCAGTACATGGCCATGGACCAGTGCAGGTTAGGTGCAGATAGACAACAGAAATACCTTCACAGGCCCCCATTTTACCTGCACTAAGGTGTATATACACCCAGTATTTTGAGCCCTGACTGTACATTACATGTCAGAAGTCCCACCTGCTGGTGGATCGTGCACAGAGTTTGTTTCTGGCGGAGGAGTGACGGTGACACCTTGGTCAGGTTCGGACTCTGCCACCTTGTCGGGAAAGGTGTCTGTGTTTTCTGTGGAGTGTCCACTCTGTCCACTGTCCGGGGAATCATGTTCCACATCCTGTGGGCAAAAATAAGGCATGAATAAGCCGCATGATGGAACTTGGAACTTTAGAGCCCGAATGTACTAGATCACATTCTGTACTTCACATTTGAAGGCCAAAGCTGTACTGTTAGCAGGGTTATGTACTGACAGGTTTTAGCTATTGCACCTCAGGCATGGTGGGTGCTTTGACTTTCAGTTTCAGTTTTCAGATTTCACTTTAAAGGTCCTAAAGCAATCCTCATGCAATAATTACGTTCCCGATACTTATAAGCCATGGTTGATCGGACATCACAGAAATTACAACATGTTTCTCTTTGAAATAACCTATTACAAGCAAACTGGGGCTGCTACTACAAATTTCTAACCTAAAAATGTATTGCATAGCACACAGAAACACATTCAACTCAATAGTAACTGCATGAAGTACAATGTAACTTTGAATGAAAGGGGGCTAGCCAATGTGAAATCACATGAATGTTTCTATTGGTTAAACTACATGATTTAAAGTCTACTTATCCAGAAATGTTTAAGAACTTGACCTGTACCTTTTTATTCAGGAACTGACTCCAGGGGTCCGGCAAGTTTCCTGTCATTGTCTCCGGACCACCGGCGCTGTTTTCCTTGGCGGAGGTTAGAGGTCGCGAGTTGACCTTGAGTAAGTGGCAGCCATTTTGGCCATAACTTGACTTCATGCCTTTGAAGATCTCTTCCGCTCTGTAACACATGTACCAAGTCTCACAATGTTATGTTGTCTGTTAGAACACTTAGCTGTGTGATCCAAGGTGACTCTAACTGTAGTCTAAGCCAAGTATTGGCACGTAACTGCTAAAAACAACTGTGTAAATACATCTAAAAAGCTGAAGCACATGTACATGTACCAAGTCTCACGTGCACAATGTTGTGTTGTCTGTTAGAACACTTAGCTGCAGCTGTGTGATCCAGAGTGACTCTAACTCTAGTCTAAGCCAAGTATTGGCACATAACTGCTAAAAACAACTTACTTTGCACATATTTTGGAACATGCTGAGAAACTGTTTGAGTGATCATGGTTGAACAAACTTGACTAACAGAATGATCTATCTCACAGATATGACTTCATTTTATAAGCAAAGAAATTGCTTATTAGTTTCAGATAACGCAGTCTCAAGCTGTGTAAATCCAATAAGTCATGTCCTGAACACAGCATGATAATAGCACAGATAATCCTCGGCTGTGTCAATTGGTATCTAAGATGCTTTACAGAAGAAAATGTAGAAACATTTGCTGTCAGGCGTGTTAATGGAGTAATAATAATCCATTCCCACTGTGGTTCATTCTGTGCTGTACTGGATTTTGCTCAATATCCCTTCAAAACTGTGTCTTAAAAATGCCACATACTATGCACAACATCCACATGAAACACAATCTTGCCTTCCAAAGCAATTACCACCACTCTTTTAAGTGTGGCCAACATTGCCAATAAATATCAAGGTGGTATGAAAAGAGATGCCAGAACTGATTTTTACACCTCTACTTCTGCAGGACCTCCTGACTTTCTAATGGATAAGAATGAGCAGTGGGATAAAAAGTGACAAAGTGCCTATAACGTTCACCACCGTGCTACAATGGCTGTAACTTATGATAGCCATGAAGGCCAACCTTTGCGGGGAAAATCCCATGAAATACGTCCTTACGGGCACGTCAGCAGTAACTGCAACTTTCAGGTTCTAAAGGGGTATCGTTACAGGTTTGCACTCAAGCATATCATGAATAATTACTCGCAGGAAGAAACAAAAGTAACAATGTTTTTAAGTGCTATCAGCACTCAAGGACTTAGTCAAGTTTAAAAGGGTTTTATTGGAATTGATGCAATGACGGATAAGGCACTTTACAAGATAAATTTGTATAGTCCAGAAACATTTTCCCGTTGCCATGGTTATTTTTCGTCTTAAATTTTAGGGACAAAAAATTTCAGACACAGGCATGGCTTGGCGTAAAACTTAAATTATGATACAGTGTATATGAACCTTGATCATACTTAAGCACAGACCTAAGCTGAGTTTTCCTCTTTCTTGAAAACAATCTCCTTCGGTATCTTAATTTGTATTCCAAACCCATCCCTCCATCCTCCATAATGGTATCAACTCAATCCCATTACATACAGTCATTACCAAGTGGAATTGAAGAATTATCCAATGATATAGTCAAGGTGACTATCAGGTCGCCATTCTTACCAATAAGGTAGATTAAGCCAGTTTCCTGGCTTCTTCCTAACTGTCAGCTAATTTGCAGGAATGAATAGGGCAGCTATATACTTCTGGATGGGTATATAGATCTAATAACAGAGGGCCTAGGCTTTTCATTTAGCCTGTTATTCAGTGTGATTTTCTTTTTTACCCTTCAACCCCAGGAGTATGAGCTACATTTGTAATTTGTGCAAAGGGATATGCATCGGATACTACAAATAGCGTTCAGAGATTTCCCCGCATAGACTATTAGCAACAGTTTTGGTTCATTTCTGGTGATAAAATTGGTTCCCCTTTTGTTAGGAATTCTACAGCATATCTCGTTGGCATAGCAAATAATGGCAATCTTGAGTTCAAACTTTTTCTGTACAGTGAAACTAGTATTATTATAGTATCAACTACAAACGTAGCTTGAGTTGAATGCAGGGCAAAGACTGGTGCTGTACAGTGGGTAAGTATATTCTTTAGTTGGAAATCATATTCATAATATGATGTTACCCGTACATGTATTTGCTTCTGCAAGTTACAATCAATTTGTCTTAATCTTATGTCTAAAACAGGATGATTAGTATTATCATGTGTGAGGACTTCAATTCTACTAAATTACTATAATGTGAACAAAAATGCCTGTCCCCAAAGTACAATGATTACATGCTAGAAGCTTTGCCGAATAGTTAGAACACTCAATGACAGTAATGAATAGAGAGCTTGTGTTTAAAACAACCCACCTGCTATCATCTCCCTCTGCTACATCATGGAGCAGTACGTAGTACTTGTATGTGTTGGGAGTGAACCACTTGGGGTACTTGGCCTGAGACGTGTGCTGTAGTTCATGCTGCTGCTGACTCAGTCTGGTGAACTCTGCCATAGGGTCCGTGTGCTTGGAGGACACCACACAAACACCTGGGGTCCCCGAGTTAAGGGTACTATATATATGCTTCTTGATTTCTGTGCACTATTCTACTTGCCAATTCTCTATGCTATATACCGTCTTTAAATCGTGTAGTATTTGTGGTGGTTTTGAGTTCATGGTTTTCCCAAGAAAATGAAAGGAAAGGAAAGTGATTTTGATCCAGCTTTAGCTCACTCAAGAGCTAATCTCCCACTGGTCATAACTTAGAAGGTAGATGCTATGTACAGTATTTACAGGTTCATTGTACCGGGGAAATTCCCCTACATGTAGCTCTTTTCCACAAGCACAATGAACATAGGACCACAGCCTAAGGACTGCAACACTGCAACCGAAGAGTGACAATGGCTGGGATTCGAACTCCAAACCTCTAAGTCCAGAGGCAGGGCCATTAACCACTGTCACTGAACTACGCATGCTACCCAGGGACCTCTTCTCTGTGAAATCATCACAACATGAACATTTCGTCTCCCCCTTACATCACCAAGAGCAAAAACACCATGCATGAACAATGTAGTGTGCAAACTTAAAATGAACTTAAAGCACTGACAGTATTGTTCATTTGTACTGTATATGTGAGCAGGGAAAGACATAATTCTCTTGTGTCAGTGTTACTAACTTGTGATTCCTCCGTAATCCTCATGGAGACCAGCTGAAACAAAACATGAACTGAAACACTGAAAAGACCGGCATATCTGCCTTTCCTGAGATACAGATATTACAGTGAAACTGGTAAATCAATATTGTCACAGTGCATCCATCAAGCTAAGCTCAAGGGCGAAACCTATTTGCAATACACTTGGACTTGAGAAGCAGTACTAATCCATTTCTGAGTCACAAAACTTGCCAGACAACCTGGCACCATCCAAGTGTTTGTCCATTTGTCTCAAGTTCTGAAGTCTAAGACCATTACACAGAAGGTTGGCCTTTAGGTAATGAACTGGAAAGTCGGATGCGTAGTCATGAAATCACGACAATGTCCCTAACAGGATCTACACATCTAACATGGCTGTAACCAATCCAGTCAGTATGTCATTATTGGGTACTTATGCAGAACATGGCATATAGGCAATAATAATGCTAGGACCAGCACTTTTTTTTTCAATAAATTGGAATTCTGTTCTAAGTTGTACTATGTCTATATCCAAAAAGAAATAACTTCATAGCTTCTTTCCTATATGGATTTCAGCCAACCATTTATAGAGTAAAAGCTGTTCTGTAGACAAAAGACAGTATAATTTGGGGTTATAAGACATTAGTGTTCCAATTCCTCTTCAGTGATTCTAACTTTTCTGGCCAGATCATAACTTTCAGTATAGGGCTCTTGTGGAAGCATAAGTTTTAACCATTACTTTAGAATACCCCTTCATCAGGTGATTATGCACTGTCCAATTCTGGTCTCCTAGTATGCTATCATCATTCTTAGAACAAGTACTCCAGAAAAGGATACAGGCTACCAGATGTCTCAGGTACTCGTGGTCAGACAATGGCAACACCTGGAGGAAAGTATCTCTGTAGGCTTCAAACCAGGGGGTGGAGCCTGGAGACAAAAGAGACATTGCAATGTAGCAATATGTTGACTACACAATGACATCTTACTGTTTTTTGTAAAGTTCTTTCTTTTTATTGATTTTCAAACTAACAAAAGAAAAACATGGCACAACATACAAAATAAGTGACGCACATACGTAACAACAAAACCAGGAGACAATAAAGACCATAGAAACAATTTTTAGTCATACAGGTTCATAGTGTGACCTTGACAATGACAGTTAACAATAGTCCTACCTCTATAGGATCATAACCTGATATCAACAGTTACTGGAAACTTAATAAATGATATCAACAATATCCTACTGTTGAGTTGCAGGTTATATTCTCCCACAGTGATGAAGTCTGCCCTGCTGCCCTCCACAGTCTGAGGCTGGGTGTTGGACACCGCGTCGTTCAGCATTTTCCTGGCCATGGCCGGCACAGGCTGCTGACTGCCCATCTCACTCATGATGATGCGCAGGTTATGGATGACATGGACCTGATTGGTCGGGTCTCGAACATGGGCTAGAAGGGAAGGATAGAAATCAATGAGTCAACAGAACTTCTAGGTTAAAATAAACTACAAAGGTAACATTTGCAAAGAATAAACATTATACTCTAATGTTTACAATTGCATATGGTACGCTCTGTTAATTCTTAACACATTCATACATTTGGTCAGACAGAAGTCTACATCCTCCTGCTATAAAATTGCAACATGATGTAACCCAACACTAGTTGGGTTACATCAACGACAGTCTTATGGTTCAGGTCATTGATCTATGACCTTATTGGTTTGGAGAAGAAGAAGAGGAAACAGAGCAAAAACAATGTGTTTTCCTGTGGTAAACATAGTTTTGATTCCTCTACTAGTATATGTAGCAGTCATACTGCCAGGTGCTCATATGTATTACAGTGAATGTCAGGTCCTGTCATCATTACATGATTAGTCGCAAGACCAATTGCAACATTAATGTAAGTTCTATTCTCATTTTTTATGATTGATGTGACACCAATCATAACAAGTACGGGGGATGAAATATCATTGGTCAGTGGGTGGAGGGTACTAGTAAATGAAACAAACATTTATGCCTTCAGAAGGTCAAACATTAATCAGAAAACAGTTTTTAGGTAAGGAAATACTTGAAAATAGTCAGGTATTAGTAAATGAAAGTATATATGCATCAATGTCATCACTGCCACACCCCATTATTACAGAATGTAAAATGAGAGTGTACATGATGCATGATGTTGAATGTATGTTTGTCAAAATAAATCATTGGAATACAGGAGACTTGTATTGATACACATTTTTTCTGTAATCAAATCATAATGACGCACAATAACACTATTCAGTGGTGAATCGTTTAGTGCATGATTTTTATGATTTTCATCTATTGCACATTACGTTGGCATTAATAAATTTTATCCCTCACCCCCCAAATAGAAAGTGCTTAAACGACATCAACAAACAATTGCAACCCAACGAAGGTAATAACTTCTCCGGGAGGAATCACATTGATATCAGGTCAAGGTCTGGAATGTCCATACTATTTTTCCAATCGATAAGAACTGACCTGACCTCAGCAGGGTGTGACACGATCATGTGAACTATCAGTAAGCTTGTCAATAAAAATGAGATGTTGAACTTTTTGATCCTGGAATTAAATGAGTGACATTCTGTTAAGACAAGGGTAGACATACCTTCCGTGGTTAGTTTGCAGAAAGGTCTGACCATTTCCACAAACGACAGGTTGTTCTTTTGGCAAACCTGTTCAGCATCCGGGCTACATTGCACCGCTACGGCCGGCCCGAAGGCGTTCTGTATGAACTCCCGAGCTGTCTGAGAACACTTAGCCATTGCCGGATGCTTCTGAACTTATCTTTCTGCGTTAAAATCTGTTCAGAGCGCTTCAAACATGCGATAATTCGCCACGAAGACAGGTCATTCTTGAAAATTGGGCCAATTTTGCACCGATGTCCGCCATGTTGGAAGAAGACTATTATGGGATGTTCACGCCCCGTCACAGAAAGAAACACGAAAAAGGCCATAAAAATGTCACAATGCACGGCAAAATTTGACGTTTTGTTTTTCAAAATATAATATATTTAAGTATTTTAGCAATAGATGCCCCAAAATACCAGCGAAAGTGTTCCGTCACGTTAACCTTTGACCCTCAGCTTCAGTAAAGCGCCCTCTGGTGACACCTGTCATACATGTAGACGTAGCGTTATTGTCATGATCATCTATCCTACATTTTCCATCTTCAATAACGGATAATCTCTTCGCTACACATTCTTCCTGTTTTTACATGAAAATTAATTTCATTGTGCCGGTCAAAATATCAAGCCGCGTTTCCTACGCAACGTAACAGATTTCGAGAGTCGTGTTCGGTTCTGATACTTTTGCGAACGTAAGGACTTCTCCAGGGGGATTGAAGATCATTCCGCATTGCGCGCACGTACACATCCCCGTGCCACCTGCGTCAAAAGTACCGATAATACCCCCATTGACGTGAGCTCTGGTAATTGAACTGTACGTCTAGGTGTTTTGCCGTCAGTAGTTTCCACTTGAACGAGATCTTCAAGAATCATATAGCTCAAGTATCCAATCATTGAGGGTGCGATAGTTATAATTAACGCCAAGTTCGAATTCAGATAGCACTCAGAAGAGAAGAATACCATAGCTTATTGCGAACATTCCCCTGTAATATATAATGCTAGTTTAAGTGTGCATTTTTACGTTATTTGCACTATAGTACTAGACTTAATTTTGTCGATGCTGTTACTTTAACTCGAAGTGTCTGTTAAATGTATCACTTCTGATTACTCCATCACTTCCTTGGATAAATACCCTGACACACGCGCGGAGGTTTTGTTACTAAAGTTTCTGCTAAGCTTTGGAAACACCCCTCACGACACCGGTACAAATGGTATGCCCCATCCAGCATTGGCCCAACTGCACACATTCGGGCGGTGCGATCCTTCATCGCTGACAGACTGAGCGCGCTGGTGTGGCTCCCGGCTCCACACACCGTAATCACCCACGCGCCCACATCCTCGCTACACAGCCGTATTGTACTGTAGCACTCACCGCAGCTTCGGCAAAACAAGTGCTGAACATAACGCTCTACCAAGGTAAGAAAACAGCTTTTTTTCAACAACCTTTCATGCTAATATCGAACGTGAACACCTTTCTCTGAACTGAGAATCTGGGTCAGGTAGAAGCTCTGTGTGTTTTATTACTAGTACTCACGGTCATTGCTCTACACAACGCTTCTCAGCTCACGTTGATTCAATGATTTATTTATAACAATATGGCATAAACATCGATCAGAAGTGAAAGTCTGACTTGTAGTATTTACCAAGAACGTGATGTTTAGATTATTGCGAACTGAATCACTGATATAATGATAAGTGAAAGCTGTAGAGACTAGAGGGACAATGTTAATTGAAATCTTTGTATAAAAACCGACTGCAATATACATATATTGCTACCTTGATGCCGTAGCCTCCAACTTGTGACTTCTATATTCATTGACACGTCTTGTACGTAGTGCCGTTCATCACACCTGTATGTAGTATCCCGGCAGCCGGGTATGTTCACGTTACACCCACACCTTTAAAACAACCAAAGGTGGGGGAAGTCCGAAATCGATAACAGAAAGCGCGCAGGTGGAACCAAGCGAGTAATGGTGAATGCCCGCGGCCACTACTGACATTTCACGTTAGAAATCTTCTAGATTATCGTTTGCATTTTGCATGCATTTTTCTTGCAAGCTTGCTAACGTTCACATCTTGTCGTCATCACGGTGTGCTGGCGTGCGCGCGCCTGCTTTCCCCGGGTCACTTCAAGAACTTCAGCTGATTCCTTCTCTTCCATTCCCTCTTTCATTATCTATTCTCTCTGCTTGTTCCATAATCGTTCATTTTTTTCCTTCTCCACACTTACTGCAACGCTGCTACCAAATATTACAGTAATTTCCTTGGCTGTAAGGCGCACACTCCTACACCGAGAACCGGGTTCTCCTACAACCCATGTTCTTGAATTCCCCATGACATTTCATGTCTCGTTAAGTTTTAATGGCGTCATTTCTCAACCACGGCAGCGCCCATTGATCCAGAGCAAAGGCAAGCACTGTTGCGTCTTGGAACCGTCGCTCTGAAGTAATTTCCAGATCTTCTTCTAAAGGTTAATAGTTTTTTCGTGCAAGACAGCGATGCGTTATGTTATTGCTACACTTCAACAGTCACCTCTGAATCATTACATTTTTACAAGTCCGTCCGAAGGTCTGCAACTCCTTTCCTGTTGAGTACTGTCTTTTGCTCATCCGCAATGCATTTCAAAATGTGAAAGGTAGAGACCTTAGAGCTTCCGTGTAGCTTTATGTTAAATAAGAGGCCGCCGGGTTGGCATAACATGATCTTTGAGTCTTTTATAAACAGCTTTTTATTACCTACTACCACTCATTTATTCTGTGTTGGTGATTAAGTTATAAGCAATGGTGGACAGGTGTATATGTAGCAAATGGTATGTCTTTTCTTTGCGACCTTCTTTAGGGATATTGGTAGGAAAGCATTTGCGCGTTTAATGCTTATCATCTGTTTCCCACAGGCCCGTGGACAAGTAGGTCATTTTTTTTCCTCTGGAAGGGCTGTGACCTATATTCCGCCAGAAAAAGCTATTACAGGGAATAAAACTGGACGAGTATCCTCTGCGGCTTCGAAAAAAAGACATACAACTGCCGTATAATGAAATACTGGCCACGCTCCATTTAATGCTACAGGTATGTCGACTACGCTACTGGTGAGATGACACCTGTTCTAAATAAGTTAAATAACGAGCCATAAAACAAAACGTGACGTTGTATCGAACGAAACGAACGACACCCAACAGACACTTGTCTTATGGGAACAGCGACTTGTGGGCCGATCGTTAACGTTGGTGGAGCGGTGTATTGTTTTTGTTGTATTCCATGTCCCTTTCCTTATATTCAAGTAAACAGACCAGTGGCTTGGCCTAGCTCATCTTCCCTTGATAAAAGTAAATAGATATAGATATACTAGTACTCAGATCAGTACATCGTTGTATCATTTCTACATTTGCTGTTACCATTGTCGTTTTTCACAGAAGACCGTAAGATATCTACATTTTGTCTCCTTCAGCATTCAAACGGTTAACGTGAAATAGAAAATGAAAATATTATTGGACTAGTTTTAAGCTTCCAGGTGAATTCGTCACTATGAGCGAACAGCCTGCCTCTGGCATCACCCCTTTGACTCATAATCTTGAAGATTAACTGCGAAGGGTCACTTTATGTCCTTGTAAACGCCCCACGTTTTCTTACGTCGTTCTGCACATGAAAGGAGAGGGCGTGGCGCTGAGGCAGTACTGTTGTTAGGCCATCTGGCGCGCCGTAGCAGAGTCCCAGGAACACTTATAAGCCCAAATAGTTGACAAAACTACCGAGATCACGTTGTGAAGATCTCACTAAAACAGGATTCCAACTACTCATCGATCATCATGTGGATACTCTAACACAGCACAGCGTGACGCACATCGGATTATTTTTCTGTAGCATTTCTCAAAAGTGCTATTCATTCCTGTGTCAGTAACTGAAGGCGATGTCAAAAGGAAGCCGCCTCTATTTTGATAGTGACCCCGGAGAGAGAGAGAGAGAGAGAGAGAAGAGTTATCCTTCGCCAGTTGCCATCTCAGGGGGAAACGCCTGATTGCAATAACTGTATTACACATGAAATAATATCAAAGCAGATATGAAGTGGTCGGGGCTATCTTATACACACTTTATTGCATGTGAGTCGACTCACACAATCTTTTTGGTGGTTCGCCTCCCACAAGATCTAGAAATCGTGTACAAACTAACGCCGAACGCTTCGCCTGCTTGGAAATTATGGAGGACTGATAACTCTGAGGTCATCCTGAGAAGAAGATTAACCAAGGAGTCTATAATTCCAAGGAATCTTTAAATTTCAAGAAGTGTAGAGGGTACGGACGAGCTCTGACGATCCTTTCCCTGCCTTGATGTACCCCTCGGACATTAAGCGTTGAAGAAATGTTTGTATGCCGCAAAGGCCATTTGTCTTAGGATGCATCAGACGTCAAAATATATTGATTTATCAATTTAACGCACCATCAAATTACTGTCTCTGCCTACACTAAACGACAAAAGCCGTGTAACCATTCCACATGTGCGGTCCGTGTGTGTGTGTGCGTGCGTGTATTGCTGCTTAATTAGAATTGCTGCTAAAATTCCAGGTATTTGATCAATTCAAAAGCAATGTACACACACATTACTCTTCCTGCAATTTGGAGTGAAGTGCCGTGCATGCCCATCTTCCCCGCTATCGCTTCACTATTACCCTTCGAATCACAGCGAACCGACAGCCACAAATCCTCTTACGGCGGACGGTGATTGAGTTCCTCCTCTGTCCTAAGCACACCTATTACATCGCTCAGTAATGACTTATCGTTGTTCCTTTGGGTGGATGTGATCACCGACCGCGGGGTACTATCAATTACCGGGACCTGATACATCTCCACATGAGGGCGGCACAACAGATTCTATATCGATACGTACGACCTCTTTTAAAAAGCGATCTGGGAACGGTTTGAAACAGCCTTACACTCCAACACGATCGCACCATGGCAACAACGATAAACCTGACCCCAGGCTCAATGTAAAAAGGCCCTCAGCAGAATTCAATTCACAGGCTAGATTTTCCCATTTGAGGTTCACCAAGCCGGGCTGATGGAGCCTTGATTGCGGCTTTACTGGCCCCTTGTGTTTCGACTACAGATGCTCTCCGCCTTATGTGTTGGCGAGGCTGCGTAGGTGTTATCTCGGGCCCGCAAAGCTGCATTTACCGTAGATTTTACTTACCCGGGTAGGCACTGCGGCGCTGTGGGCGTCAGCTGCGCACAAGATGGATGCGTAAATACGTGAGTACCACAAGTTGGTACATCGATAACTATGTGTTCTTTGTGGCGTTCTCTAGTGTTTTAAGCCTGGCATCACGACACGAACAGGCGGAAGACGCGGCCTTTTTTGGACGCATACATTTCTCCCTGCATATCCAGTGCAGTTTTTAGGGCTTGGAAACCCGATTTTTCAAAGCCAATATTCTAGTCATTTATATCTACATACTAAGTGGAAACCCTTATGGAGCAAAAATTCTGACGGAAAATGGTTATGGAAGAGCCCTGGGCTGATTGTTAGGGTACCACCCAGAAAATAAAGGACTCATCTTGGGGCTTGTTTCCGCAGTTTTAAATGCCCGAAGTATGAAATGATGATTTATATGTGATACTGTACTGTGAAGCAGTACGTGTCAAGATCACAAAGATTGCCTTGTTCAGAATATTTCCAGCTTTTGCTGCCCTGAAATCGCATATTGGATGCCTTTGGACACCTATAACATCACCAACACAACAACCTTGTCAACATGACAGACGAATTTAGCTCATAAAGATTACAGCGAACAATTTAGCCACACTAAACCCCCAAGATGTTCACTCAAAGACGAAAAAAACAGTTTCGGACACTCCATCCATCAAAATCTATTCTGCAGTCCGTTCTGTCAAACAGACTAAAGGCGTCTTGACAAATGGTTCTACCAGTTCACGTGCAGCGTTCATCACATATGCAGTCTGCTATAAGCACCAAACACACAATGGCCACCCCGGAAACATCCGGCGAAGTTCAAATCAAACAAACCGGCTTCCGTTGGACCACACGGCGGCCAGTGTTATGGGAACTGTGGAACTCCTCACGGACCGGCGTTTTCATCTCTTTTAAAGCTTTTTTTTATCACGTCGATGGTGGGAGAATTTCGTTCCCATGACGAAGATCGTTCCTTGTCGGAACCACGTCAGTCGGTTCGTTTATCGGCTTGTTGGAACTTTATTGAACAGAAGACTGGACTGGACCTCACTGCCACTGTGTTCACGGCATCGGAGACAGGAAGCTTCGCAAGAGTTTCAAGGTCTAAGGTAGATAGCGCTTCCGTACGCTGAATGTTCACATTATGCTGCTCTTTTCATCTTGAACTTGGTCCAAAGAACTGTTTTGTCCAAAGTGCAAATTTCCAATATCAAGATAGACGCGTACGTTTTGATTGACTTGTCTAAAGCAGTAGCTTGCTCTTCGTGAGGCCTAAGCCCTTAATCTTCAAGCAGATCCTAGGGTGGCAAAAAGACAGTATTAAATTGGCCAGGCAGTATCCATTGGTCAGAGAGGGTTCAATTCGCCCTCCAAAGTGGGGGTAGCGACAAAAAAACGGGCCATATTTAAAAGGTAACGATCTTCCTCCATTAACCTCTGCTTTGAAAATAAGGCCTAGGCAGTTCTTCTTGAAGATGAGCCGCAGACACTCGACACTACAGCGCTTCCTCCGAGTCGCCACACTACAGCCCCGCATCCTCCTTGATTAAGTAGAGACGAAGTTAATTTCATGGGACGGTGAAGGCGTAGCGGGTGGGTCAGGCGGGGGGCTCGGGCGGGGCGGGAGATGGATGGCGGGGACACGGCGCAGGTACACCGTGTACATCGCCAAAGTTCACCGGTACCATGATTATACGGAGAGTGCGAGAAACATCTCACACGACGACAGGGGCGCTGAGGCTAGTCTATTCATGCATTTTTGTACAATGAAAAATGCAACCTTTGCTCTAAGAAAGGTACCACTGGAACGCTTGGTCATTTAGTACGTTGTTGGTGCTGCCTCTTATGATTTATTTGGCTGGATATTTGGTCTGTGCCAGTTCCTACACTATTAGACTACTAGTTTGCTTGCCAGGAATCAGGATTGGCAATAAGTTGGCTTTTTCTTCAGAAACGGATTGCATTTTCTATATGCTTTTGCACACACACACACACACACACACACACACACACACACACACACACACACACACACACACACACACACACACGAGAGAGAGAGAGAGAGAGAGAGAGAGAGAGAGAGAGAGAAGAGAGAGAGAGAGAGAGAGAGACGCACATGTGCACGTACATGAGCACGTTCAATTCAATACTAAGTTTTGACTTCACGTAACTCGGTCCAATCATCCCTTCCCAAAGTTTCCGAATCGCTTTGGACTTCAGAACGACTCGACTTTCACTCTGTATTGACGACGCGCCGTGGCCTAATCACTCATTTCCCTTTCGATCTTTGGGAGCAAAACAAGGTCGGTTTGTCTTACCGGAGGTTACAAGTAGGGTCAGAGTCTGAAATAAGACCTCGATTCAGAAGCTTGGCTACATAAAATTGGCTTAGGAGATTAGCGTACTGATACAATGGGTATTTGTGACGGCCCGTGGACATGAATGATGCTTAATGTGATAACGTCGAGAAAGTCGTGAGCTCGACATTGACCTTTCGTCCTGCATGGCGTTAACGGGAATCTATCTCAATTTCTGATTGCGAACGTTAACTAGACTCTGATGGAATGTTGTTTGGGAGAGATTTGAGGATGCATTTGGAATGAAGTTGCTGACATCCACACAGGTCTTTGGAAATGTGGCTGACTTTGGTGTTTGTTTTATCATGAAGGTGTGTGTATTTTGAAACTTTAGAAGTAATATAAATACAATGTAAAAGATAACATCTACTAATCTAAAATGTAGCAAAGTCTTAACGGCTTTTAACCATGTTCACAACAATTGCTTTTGTACAGCCCTCAAGTCTTCAGCGATGTTCCTTTTATGTTTTAGTCCATGACAACAATACTCTTTCTAATCCCTGCAATACTATAGACTATATAGTATAAATATAAACTACACACTATGTCTAAGTGGTATAATTTTCTATCTTAGCTTCTTGAAAGTAGCAGTAGATATGGCAGAATTATGTTGCGAAGTTGAAGTGGAACTATGTTAGGGTTTATTCTGGTTGCATACACAGTACATGTATATAGACTCTCCAAATCTATTTTTACGGTATTCTATCAAGGCGCAGTCCATTGGACTCTTAACGTCATCAATACTTCATTTGGTACCGCTCACCGATAGTTCTGATTCTTGGCTTCTCCTGTATCTAAGGCCACATCTATCTTAAGTTCTTCACGTTTACAGATAAAAAGAAAACTACTCTCCTCTTAACATCACAAAACCCACACATTATAGAAAAAGTGGGATCATTCGTCTTCCACTGTCTCGGTAAAAGAAGTCGAACCCAATAAGTTAGAATTTAGTGTTTAGTAGTTGCATACTATATTGTTATCCATCCTGTTGTCCATCTTTTATTTTCATGTTTAACATGTACTTGCAATCAGCCTATCTAAGGGCAATAACTTGCAATACAATTTCAGTATTCTAACTATAACCGTGTATTCACCACGTGTACCCGGCTACCCGGCCCAGGGACCTATCGGCACCCCTATCAACCCGAGATAAAGATAGATTAGCGATGTGGCCGAAAGCGGCACCAGTGTACATGTCATCAAATCGCCGCCACGGCAAGAGGGGGCAATTACCAGCAGGCTGGGGGCGTGGGGCGGGCGGGCGCTCCGGGGATGGGGTATTTATAGGCGGGCAGGCGATCATATATCGGGGAGAGGCCGTGTGTTTATGTCCCATATCTTGGCTGTTAGCACTTCTGGGTGATGCCGTACTAATCATGAAGCTCTGCGTGTGGTACGTACAGGTTAGTCCAACTTATATCTATAACTCATCATACACTACGCACAGGTTATCCACGGGTCGTCTTTTGATGTGTGCTACCGGTATCGCAGTAACTGAGAGGGTTGGAAAGGACGCAGGCAGCTCTGTTTATATGTTTCTCCCTGATGTGGTTATAGAGAAGCGTCATGTTTAGTTAGTCCCAAACTTCTTCACCGGTACCTGAGCGACCATCCTGAGCCTTTCATCCCGTAAATGTTTATTGAAGTCCATAAAAGACGATGAGTTTCTTCAAATATAATTAAGGTATGTCTACGTCGGTGAAGGTTAGACATCCAGGTAATAAGATACGCCAAACAGATACTCAAGCAACTGGATATGATTTTAGAAACGGTCAGAAGTCACTGACGAAAGGGAGTGGATGCTACCTGAAACGTCTGACCGTTTCTAAAATCATATCCAGTTGCTTGCGTACACTGTCTTTTTGGCGTATATATAAGATATGTCTACTTTATGCAATGTCTTCAACAAGTGAGGACCAGTGATGTACAGCGACTATGAATACTGACACCTCGCACCTTATACTACAGTTCACCTGTCATCACGACCGACCGTTCTCCCCTTCAGAAGCTGCTACACGGTGCTCTCTTGACATTCAGAACTTTTGACATCAATTACTACCGAGTGAAAGACAGACCGTCCAGACTGAAAGATTGGCAAAGGTCACTCCGGTGATAACTTTGTACTTAATATCAAAGCTGCACTTTTCTGAATGCCACAGACCGCTCCTCGTGATGCGGCTTCGTACTTTGGCATTTAGGATGAACCCTGTTGACTAGTTATCACACCCAGAAACTTTCTTAATTACTGATAGCAGTAAACTTGACTTTGACTACGCGTGGTTATCAAAATTGACAAATAGTGAGTCATAAAAAATATTGTTCAGCAAAAAAAAACACGCAAGAGCGAAATGGACCAAAAAGATCTCCAATCTCCAATCAGAATTTTCAGTGGCTGGAAGACAGTATCAAATTTGCTAGCTGGCAGAATCCATTTTCCAACCATTCATTTGATCTGCGTAATAAAAGAACCCAGTACAAAAAGGAAAAACCGATAAAAACGCCTAAAACACGCAAAAATTAAGCCAAAGCCTGAACCTCTGCCTAACGTTTACAAAAAAAGCACTTTGTAAAATTATAATTGGTAACAACAACACGAAATTCCATTGGGATTGAGCACCCAAGTGAAAGACTACAACTTCTGTATGATACAGATAATTTTCCACTTGGATAATGAACGAGAGTTCACGATCTAACCAGGTTATCAACCTCCACGTGTCGGGCTCATAAAACACCGTACGCGTCTGACGGCGTGAGGCATGTGTCGTCTGTGAGTGTGATCATGGCCGCCGTCCGTCGGTATGTCGTCTGTCAGAACGTGAATTATGGTGTGGCGGGAGCCGAACAGCCCATAGCTCTGACATACAGCCTCCTGTGCAGGCCTCCGGACGGGTGGGAGTTTTGATACTGCGTTTTGTAGAATTTTGAACGCGTTCTTTTGCCGGCCATCCTACTACGATCTGTCGCCCAGAGAAGGTTTGTACCCACCAAGAAACCTCTCTGTGCGTCTGGTTGTAGGATTCTACTACGAAACGCAGTATTAAAACTCCCACCCACCGGATGCCTGCACAGGAGGCTAGCTCTGACACACCCAGGCTGTCCTACGTACTTAGGGGAAGGGGGGACCTCATGGATTAACTTCTCTAAATCGATGGGCAGCTGAAGGGTTTCAGTTTAATGTTCTGTAATGGAGATCCCCCCGGACTTGGCCGGGTAAATCCTTCCATTTCAGGGGGCACTTTACAGCTTTAGGACAGGGCAGCGGCGGACTTACTCTAATGAAGACTCCATAGTTTTGCAGTGAACGAGGGTATTTGGAGGCACGTTGGTTAGGAATGTGCCATGGGACTGTATGGTCGGGTAAAATGGTTTTTATTGATGAGCACACTGCGTTTATGTTTATGATACCTTAAGAAGATCTTTACTCCCTACTTCTGTAGCATCGCCTTTCGTTTTTCGTTCAACTGTTCTTCATTAATGATCTGACCAGTATTCCTCACGAAGCCCAGGACGCAAGTGTTCTTAGGAGAGCTTTTGAGAGAACTCTGGCGACAGTTCCGAATGCTGATGTTGTCTTTGATGTTGAGTGAATCATGCACCACCGAGGCCGCGGGAGAACATGCCAGACATGTATTGGCAGATGTACAGCAATGTGAGATTTCCTCTACGCACATGTTTAAATTCTAAATGTAGTAGGAGTTCGGAGATGACCTTCCAAGCTCCCAAGTGGCCATTGAGGATATTTTGTTGTGACGGCTGTTGCCACATTTCTGCCCAAAAATAACGGACTAGCTGGCACGTGGCCGATGCCGACCGTGTTGACAATACATGTACACGACGGCAATTGTCAGTCTTTTCCCGTGGCCCAACTTTTACGATGGTACAGTAGTCCTGCAGGCAACACATACATCATCAATCACTGTGTACTAATGAGGTGAGTAATCACAGTAATATCACAGCTATTATTAATCAGTCGCTATGTAATTATAAAAGTATTACGTTACAGATTATGACATATAGAATGCATTCTTCAAGAACTTTCCCCGCCTTTTGAAATGATTGGTGCAACCGAGGAACAGAGCTTGTAATGCGCCCATGGCTGTCTTAAAAAGTACTTTCATCTTGAGTGTAATCTAAAACAAAAGCCCGTTTTACTAGAAGTACCTTGAAAGAGTGGGCTACTTGAAGACGTGCGGTGCTCTTGAGGTTCGTGTCTTCAAAGGTCGAGAAGATAAAAGTCTACAGTGATGAGGGTTGAATCGGTGATGACATTGACTTGGAATAATGAAAGAGTTCTTTCAGTCATTGATCAATATACGTGTAGTGTCTCTTTTGAACACGAAGGTAGTATCTTGATGAAATTAAACGCTATACTGTGTATGTATCCACCATTTAAAAATTGTTAGAATTGTGTACGAAAATTTACGTCTAGTTGTGGCGTTCAAAGTTCGTCTTGTCCGATTTCTTTAAGCATTCATTTCGCTTGCAGTAGGCATCATTCAAGGAGACTTTAAGATCGTGTAAATGTCAAGGGCAAGGAGGACACCTTCCGTCTGAGACAGAACATCTTGACTAGCTAGTAGAGTCCCTGACGTCCATGTCTGTATAACTGATCACACTCATGTAGAGAATAGGCCATTCGAGGGCGCCCATTTGAGTTCCTTATTGTTTGGCTGATGTACTTGAATACTGGTATCACAGATGGAGCGAATTTTTGTCCATTTTTCATGGCTTTGACGGGCGTGCTCTGAAACATAGCGTCTGTCCTGTGATGTACACAGAATAAAGAAAGCCCAGAAGTGAAATTGAAAAGGTAACGCAAATAGCCCCTGCCTGCCGCCCATCCCGGAGGGATCACCCATTTTATTCTGGTAACGAGAAATCGATGAAGTCATTACTGGCACATCGGGGCGGCAGTAGGGCGGAGCAAGGGAGCATTCAGGTGGAACGGTAAGGGCGAAACAACGTTCTACAACAAGTAGTAAGTAGGTAAACTTCTGGTGGTACTTTTTTCGGAAACGAGTTTGCTTTCACATCCTTTCTTCTTCCAAACTCTGAAAGGGCGAATGCCAAATGTATTGAGATTTTTTTCATCAGCCTGTTTTAAAAAGATTAGAAATATGCATTTTGCTTTCATCAGTTCATACAAAAATCCACTTCTCTCCCTTTTAAATGTTTCATGGACCGTAAAAGCCTTATAATCCGTGACGCGACGTGTAAAACAATATGTTGAGATGTAAAGAAAAATCTGCTTGTCAATCAAAACGATTCTTCATTGATTTTATGTCATAACATGATCCGTTCATGACAATGTGGCCTAAAACAACCGTAGTCCATGTAAGCGACAGTTGTCTGGGTGAATGAACCTTCCTTTTGAGTTGAATGCCAAGGGAATTCATGTAACTGTCGTTTATACGTAGGCGTTAATGCATATGTATTCTGCACTTGCACGAACGGTCGCTCTTCAGGTGTTAGCTGAGATAGGTCCGTGTTTTTTCCCCGGTGTGGTCGGCACAGCGAACATCAGAGCAAATTACCGGGCTCATTATCCCGCCTGAATTGGTCCCCCGCCGGTACTTTTAAATGGAGGATGCCTGGTGGTGGCCGGGTGACGTTTAACAGAACTATGTACGTTTGTCATTTGCCCGTCTGATATGTTCTCTTTCCCCGGAATTCGGAGTTCAGTTGCGCTACGACTTTGTGAGATTTGACAGGTAAGGTCTTGTAGTGATGTAAAGTAATAGTGGCGGTTACATACAGCACATGCACAAGGGTAGCCACAGTGCGCTGGAATATAGTGAAAGGGCGTGGTGACTCCAGGCTTTTTCATAGCGACCTCTCTTTCTCCTTTTTCACTTCAGCACTAGCTACAGTAGTCACTTTTATCTTTCGTGACAAATCGTCAAATTCTGTTTTCACTAGTTATGCTAAATGGTGTGTACGAGTAACATCGTTTCGTATTAGTTTATATTTTATATTATTAGAGAACACTATGAAATGCTTTTGACTATATATATATATAGAAACATAACGGTTATATGTCTATATGCGTAAATCAAATGTATATAAGAGTTAACTTTGACACAAATGTATGCCGTATTTTGTTAAGGTAGCAAAGTGCTTGCTATGATATATATAGTATGTCTGTGACGTACAATTATTACAAAAGGCACCGACATCATTCAGAAAGTTGTATACTTGAAGAACAAATGTCATTTCAATTTCATATAGCGTTACAATGTACATGTTGGCATTTCTGACATTGTTGTGTTATATTATATTAGCAGTTACTGCAGCAAAATTAACCCGAAGATTACACATATTTCATGTGAGGTTAGCGTTCGCTTTTGTAATTAATGGCGGCCGGCCGTCATTACAACTTGGCAGCGGAAATACTGTACACCGGGGAAGGTTCGCTGGTCAGTAAAGCCATAAAGTGTCGGACATGATGTGACGTTGGAAACAAGAAGAACACGTATCTCAAGTTCAAAATATGGCGTCGAATTTGGACAGCAGAATGAAACCGGACGTTGTGACGGTCTTGTCCGTTGGAGCGGTCCCTGTGCCTCTTAACTAGCCGCCACATCCTACACAGGAATGCAGTGACCTGTCCCTAATACAAAAGGTCGTATGCACGGAACTAGGGTTTGAGTAGAGGTCCTGTGAAATTCACTGTCCACTGTGAACACCCTTACGTCATCCTGTGTCTTAGTGCTGTTATATCTCTGTCCGGGGCCGAATAGCCGACGGGATTCTCGTAAATTGTCGGTGATGCGCGTAGAAAGAGGATTTGGTGATCGCTGGAAAAGCCGCACTCCATATTCATAAGAGCTTTTTGGCGTCCAGATGCTATCGCGTCCTTGCCTCGCATTGCCCGTTCTGCTCACGTACAGCCACAAACACTTCTGCAGAAAGGGGATGTAATTATGTATGCGAGGGAAGCCTATTGTGCATCAAGGCTTCCCGGCTGGCCTCCAGGGCTAACGCTTACACACACTTAATCAGGACCGAATCTCTTGGGTGAATCCCCACCTAAAACAGGTAATTCCTCCTCCGCAAAGTACCCATATTATTCTCCGCGCTTTGGATGGACAGGGTTCATCACATCTCTTTCAGACAACGGTTATATACAGTACCGGGATAAAGTAGTACAAGGACGTTTTCTACATGGCAAGTTTTTACCACTTTTTCTTCTTCTTGCGCTACAGAAGCACCAGCATTCCTGGATAATGTGTAAGAAGACTTTCTAACATTGACTATAACTTGCTGTGTTGTTGTTCTGTTTCTCCAGGGCCGATGGGAGATTAGAAGGAGGACATCGGTGTTGCTTCGGTAGATGGTAGAGAGGACGCCCTACTGGGAAAATGTCGGACTACGAGTTGAAGGAGCGTTCCCCTTCGGGGCATGGCGACTCCGTGAACGGGGCCGCCAAGACCCCGACATCCCCAACGAAAGGTTCGGCCGCGTCGACCCCGATGGGGAAGGAGGATGGGTCGGTCACACCCGACGTGAAGGTAAAAACTCCCGACAGCGACCACCAAGGAGGCGTGACGATGGAGAGAAAAGTTGGTTTGATCAGCGGTGTGGCGCTCATTGTCGGGACGATGATCGGATCGGGCATTTTTGTGTCGCCGAAGGGAGTGTTGCGGGAGACCGGCAGTGTGGGCCCGTGTCTCATGATCTGGCTGGCGTGTGGGGTGCTGGCCATGCTCGGTAAGTGATTGATATCCACCCTCCTTGGAGTAACAATGCACTTCAAATACAGAAAAAAACGACCTAGTTTCATACCCGGCGACCAAAACTACACAACGTACATATTGTGCTGTTTTGACTCTCATACAAAGCCTATAACACCTAAAATCACAGCCCATTTTTTACTTGATATACACAAGCGTTCTCTTTCAGCCATATGATCCCATCCTATTACGATAAACACGGGCTTTTTGCGTCCTTGCATATTATGAACACTATGATTTGATGCAATAACTTAGATGTAGCGGTGGATACAGAGAAGTTGAGCATGGTTGTACCAAAACAGGTTTCAAAACGCCACAACAATATACTATTTGGATTAAAAAAAAACGTGCCAGCTCAGATAGATTTTTTCTTAAAAAAAAAGATCTATCGTAGTTTTTGTGCTGAACATGAAACAGTGACTGCCCTCGAGTTACCTATTGTACATGTACGTTTGAATCAAGAGGAAAGACCATAACCGTCCTGGCACAGCCTACTGTAAAATCTGAGCCCGAAAAGGCACACCTTTTCACAATATCCGCTGCTACCCACGAGGGCCAAACCCTTTGTACTTGACAGAATATGCCGTCCTGGATGCTATGTATTTTGTATCAGGACTGGATTCCTTCATTACAAAGCTGATTTTGCTAGGCAAAACACAACATCACCCTTCTGGGCAGATCAAACATCTAAGAAAGAAGAAAACACGAGCAAGGATCTCTCAGAGTAAATTAGATAGACAAAGAATGAACTACAGTGCATGATGTTGTTTTGTGTATGTAGTGTCTCATATACCGCAGTATCGTCAGAGAAAAAAAGATTTCTGCTTGAAGAAATCATCAGTGATATAGGACGTTTGCAGTCTTCTGTATCTCTGACTAGGACCACTGTCTAGTGCCTCATCAGTATCTAAATGAAGCAATGATTTATGTGAAAGAAATGAACTCAACACTCTAACATATTTTCAAGTAGGCAATAAATAAGGATTCCTATATTGTTTTGGGGCAGAATCGAGTTTAAAAGGCCATGGTATAGAGTGGCTTGCACCCCAGCCGTTCAAACCGCATGCATATGACCAACGTCACTGAGCAGTTCCAAGTTCTCAAGTGTTGCACCCAATGCGCTCAAGCTTCTCAACCCAACTTCCCCTTTGTAACATCTCGTCTCCGACCGTTCCAAGGACCTCAGTAGACATGATATTTGTATGTACAACTGTACCCTCCCCCTCCGTGGATCTCACGGGGCCCATAAGGTGGATGTAAAACCGTACGGTCGTTGTCACGTCCAATTACATGCGCCAGTGCGAGCATGGCCGGCCACTGGAAAAGTAATAGCGGGGCAGTCTTGGAGAGGAAGGAACGGCCAGTCGTGTCACATAGGATCGATATGTGCCTTACCAGCTTACTGCACATGCCGAAAAGGGGTTTTTAAAGGGTGGTATGTTTAGGTGGTAATTTCCTCACTTGCTTTCTTGTCACATTGTATTTCAAAATGTTGCTAGCCCGTGCGAGCATCCCATACATGTAGAATTCAATTCCCAATGCACAAGACAGACATTTGCAAATGCAGACAGACATGGGTTGCAAAAGGCGGGAAATAAACATTCGCGAATTGGGAATAGGGAAATAAAATCTTATGTTAATGCGAGTATATGAACAACCGTGACATAAAGAGGGATTGGCAGATTAGGCAGCATCTATTACTATAATTACACTTCAAGTTCTGGATCTGTCACTATCCAATCTCTAATGTTAACGTCACCTTTTTCTTTTTAATCCTTCACCTCAAAAGCACATATTGTGCGGAATCTTTATGCTAAAGGTATCGGTTCAAATGATAGCACGTTTGGGCGTAAAGAATCATTGAAAAACGTAAATCTGAACTCCACAAGCGGCCATTCTAAGTCAGGCAAATCTCCAGATTGCACCTGTTTTTCCTTTTGTTAAAGATCAGCCAGAGCGGATTTATCCGTTATTACAAGCTTACACTAATCCTACCCCCCTCCCCACAACAATACCGAGTGGGAATTTAACGTTACGGTAGTCTTGTGCAATTCTATCAGCTTCCGAAGGCCCGCCGGCGTGTTTTGTGTATCAAGATCCTCCCAACAACTCTACGGGGGGATGTACGAAAGTCCCCACGGCAATAAAACTTCGGTTCCAATTTCTTCTCGCCTGACACTCCCGTTACTAGGGGTAATTGCCAATTCTCTTCTCCATCAGAAGCGATCAGTATCATCACGGGAATTATGAGGTCTGCGGTAATTGAAAACCACAAAACGTCGAATCGAATTTACCTGGCGCTGATAACAACACGTTTTATCAAGAGTCAGCCGGCTGCGCCTGCATTCACCTGTCACGGTTGGAGGCAAAATAGTTCGGAAAGTGAAGATGTGAAGCGGAATCAATTATGACAAGTCTGCGAGAAGCTTCTTCTCTATTTCACGCTACCCAAGGACAAGGCAAGGGCGCGGTGTAACTTCGGGTAACTTTGAAAAGCGTGACGTATTATACGTGCCGACGATGCCCCCACACGCCGTGGCATGGGGTAGTATCTAATAAACGGTGGTTGGTCGGATGAGGACGCGGCAACAATCGATGATCTTACAGCGTCACGGTTTCCACACAAATACCCTTATTAAGAATGACAACCGTATCGAAACAAAATGAAAGGACGCTGAACTAACGATATTCCTTGTGTGATTTCACATGGTCAAATCCTGTATCTGAAAATGGAAATGGTTTCTTGCAATTGTGTTTCGTTTTCCCCCATCTACTTTAAATGCACATAAACCGTGCCAGAGAACAGTTCCATGTATGTGAGACCCCAACATCACGGTCCTTTGAAGTTGACCTCTATTTTACCTCTGACCTTGAGGTTATTTTTGGATGCCTATACATGTGACCTTCAGTATTTACAAGATAGATTTGAAAGTCCAGGTTTTAATGCTCCTCAATTGATGCTCCTCATTTACAAACGTTTATCAATGGACAATGATGACTACAGAAAACCATCGGGCATGTGCTGCCATGGCAGCTGACATTTCATACTACAGGCCAAAAACAGGCAAGACTTGCTACAAAAAGCAAAATTTTATTCTCTTGGGACACAGTCCTATAAAACATCCTGAAGTTGTAGCTACCAGCCTAAATGCCACACCATCAAGTAAAGTTCACTTGAAGAAAAAAAGATCTAGCCAGGCATTAGTACAAATGCAGGATATGGAAAGTTGTGAAGATAACTGAGTGTATGGAATCTGTCGATATCATGGTCTGACGATATGCACTTATGGATCGATAGTGAATCACATAGAGGATATGGAGGGTAATAAAGACGCCGAACATCCCCAATCCAGGATATGCGCGTATTAAAAGATAGTGTATGAAGCCAATCGATATCATATCATTATGTCGTATTCTTGTGGATCAGTAGAGATGTGCCTGCCCGTACCCTAATGCGTGTATATTTTTTGGCCACGCCACAGGAGCGCTGGCGTATGCGGAACTGGGGACCGCCATCCCGAAGTCAGGGGCGGAGTACCCGTATCTGTGGGAAGCCTTCGGTCCCATCCCGGCCTACCTCTACTCCTGGACCTCTGTTATTGTCACTAGGCAAGTAAAGAACATCTATATGCTATATTGTATATGCCATCCTATGAGTAAGAGCCGTAGACGATTAGAAATATGGATGTAGCAATGTTATCATGGTTAGCTTATGATAATCTGATATTTATTTCTGCAAAGTTCAAGGTGATGTTCTCGTACACACATCGCGCCGATGAGGCAACATTAAAGACTCAATCAAGTGTCAACTTTAGAAAACTATTCCGATGCAAACGTTCACAAAACGACAGGACTTCATCGGGAATGAATGAAGACCTTTATCGTACACACAGACCCACTGGGTTAAGTACAAGCCACAACAAAAGAATAGAATGCAGATTAACGTTAAATATATAAATTGCCAAGTAACTACCACTATACAACTAAGTAAATTTGGCTTATTCTTGTTAATGAAGTCCCAAGTGAATCTGGAGTTTGACATTGCTGTCTGTTGTTGACACTAGACCTTCCATGCTGGCGCTCATCTCGCTGAGCTTCGCTGATTACGCCACCGAACCGTTCTACGATGTGCACTGCCCTGCACCGGATAGCGTCAAGAAACTACTGGCAGTTTTATTAGTGTGTAAGTACAAAAAAGAATTATTTTCTGTGGCAAATTTTGGAGCAAGTGTAGCTTCCTGTTTAGGCCTCCGGGCGGGTGGGAGTTTTGATACTGCGTTTTGTGTAATTTTTACGCGTTCTTTTGCTGGCCGGATACCGTGTACCGTGGCGGGTACAAACCTTCTCTGGGCGGCTGGCTGTAGGATGACCGGCAAAAGAACGCGTTAAAAATCCTACAAAACGCAGTATCAAAACTCCCACCCCCCGAGGCCTGCAAGTGTGCAACTAGCAAATCAAAATCTTTGAATGATAGACGCAAATGTGACTAATACAACAAAAAAGAAACATCTACAGAATACGTACCTGTCCAGAAGTTTTCATGTTATCGATTATATTTTATTGATGTGCGACAATCACGTCTAGTAAATCAACCTACGTTGCGTTACATATATCACAAACAGTTTTAGATAATCACTAATTTATGCATGATAAATAGTCTGACACAGTAAAGAGTAACATTTATTTAGTAACATTTTAGATTCAACAGAATAAATGTAATGTAGTCTACTTTGCAAAACACTTGCGAGGGGCTTATGAATATGGATACTGAGTGGATACTTTGCTTTAATAAGACCCATTTGGAGTTGCAGCATGGAAGCAGGTAATTTGGCAGGTTACCAAATTGATCTTATCATTTTCTAATAGATATTCACTGTTCGTGGCGTCTCTGCAGACGTATTCCTCTCACACACTCCTGTGACCAACGGGACGTCCCCTAAATCCCGGTCTATTTATCACTCTTTGTAATCAACACGCCCCTTAATTAACTCACACGCATGTTAAGCGTAGATAATTCCTCCACAGAATATAAACAGCCTCTCAATTAGATTACCTGAACGCAGGGCCTTGTACAATTTTGTTAAGGATCGTTTGATTAGATGAGTTGAGATTACTGCGTTGCCACAAGGGGAAGTCTGCCAAGTCCTCCGTGGCTCTAATTGAATTACAGAATTATGTTGCCAATTTCAGTGGAGGTTAAACTATTAAAGAAAGCACAGAATGTCTATCGATGCTGATCTGAAAATCACAAGAGAGTACTATTACCTGTCTGCATGGATATAGCTCCTTATGGCATTGGAAGTTGCTATCTTATTGGTGACCAACTTCTTGTGCCACTCCATCTGAGATGACTGTAGCAATCTTCGAAATAGTTCTATCTGTGGCCCAGTATTCACAGTAATCTCCATATTAAACTAGAAAGGTAACATTTGCAAAGCAAATGCATAATGTATACCTTTGCATATGGTGTGCTCTGTTAATTCATGTAAGTATATGTTGACAGGAGTCTAAATCCCACCTGCTATAAAATTGCAACATGATGTAACCCAACACCAGTTACTATGGTCATGGTGACAGACGTCTGGTTCAGGTCATTGACCTTATTTGTTTGGAGAAGATGAAACAGTGCAAAAACAATATGTTTTCCAATACCAAAAGCAATAAGAACTGTTAGCTGTAGTAGACTTCTAGCACTATACTTGTTGTTGTATTTTACATGATATTGTTACTTCATATTGCAGTGCTTATAACATTTGCCAACTGTTGGAGTGTGAAACTAGCGACATCCATACAGAACTTCTTCACCGCCGCCAAACTGCTGGCTGTTGCACTTATAATCATAGTGGGATTTGTTATGTTAGGATTCGGTACGTATCATCACTTAATTATTGTTCTTCCCCATAGTATAGTGTAGTGTAGTGTAGTGCAGTGCAGTGTAGTGTAGTGTAGTGTAGTCTAGTATGGTGTAGTGTAGTATAGTGTAGTGTAGTGTAGTGTAGTCTAGTCTAGTATAGTGTAGTGTAGTATAGTATATTATAGTATAGAATAGGGTATTGTATGTAGTACAGTATAGTTTAGTGTAGTGCAGTGTAGTGTAGTGTAGTACAGTATAGTATGGTATAGTACAGTATAGTATAGTAGGTGAAAGGTATATAGATTTTCATCGCTTTCTTGGATCAAATTCGGTTATGATTAGCAGGACGTAGGGTATATATAATCCATAATATCAGGTACTACCACCATTGAAAGAAACTAAGATTAGACACATATCTACATTTCTTTTCTGCAGGTAACACAGAGCACTTACAAATAGAGAACAGTTTCCCATCCGGCCAAAGTCCGTCCATTTCAGCAATAGGCATAGCTTTCTACCAAGGTCTGTGGGCGTACGACGGATGGTGAGACATTCATTTTCATTCCTTGTGCTTCCCGTAACTATCACAGATTGTTCGTCTTGTCAAAGGGGACAACCGTTACTAATAGGTTCCGTGGAATCCCGGCTCCAACGCTGATATCGCATATTTGTTAAGGAAATGCAAAATGACAGCACCACATCTGTTCAAAGAATTGAAATTCTAGTCGAACGTACCAAATGCCATTACCTTGTTTCTAAAAAACACTGCACTCAGACAAGAACTTAAGGGATAAAACGTGCCATTACGAAATGCCATTACCTTTTCCAAGAAAAACATATTGGCAGGGGCTAGACCTTGAATACAACGCGTGATAGCTTTCTAAGTTTTCAAACCTAAAATTTAAGAGTTGAGTACCGAGTACCTACCTATAAATTATTGTCATCTAACGAAACAGTGAATCTTTTTTTTCCGTGACAGGAACAACTTGAATTTCGTCACAGAGGAGATAAAGAACCCCTACGTGTAAGTACCTGTAATGTTTCATTGTGGTTGATAATTTAAACACTGTCCTTCCCCGTCTGACGTGTTATTCAAAAGATGATGGACACTCCTTCCCCCCTGCTAGACTGTAACCGTATATCAGCTAAGCCAAGAAAATACATCGCCGCATGCAATAGCAGCCCCCGTAATTGAATTGCCCTTCAATGGGCACATAAAAGGACGTTAGATGTTTAGTTACGATGGATATCGGTAGAGTTGAAGCCGTTTCGTTTGAATGTAAAGTTTAGAGGTTGAAAGCGGGCGGAAGATATCGCTGGCAGCGCACCTGATGCCGTAGTGACGTCATGTAGCTCCTGATCAATTTCTTTCTCGCTAATGGTCTGGGACGGATGATAGAATGGACACAAAACCGCTTACCAGACTATTCTCATGAGTATGGAAGATACAAAAGAATACAAGCATTAATTTGACATGTAAAAACATATAATCCTAATGGCTGACTTTGCGTATACCGTTTAACACCGTCTGTTAAAATTGTACGTTTACTATACTATTCATCTTCCCCATTAAAGCGAAGAGCTGTCTTCATATCATTGGCTTTTGGACCCTCACATTCCGGTATAAAGCACCCCATAGATCATACTGTCCATGGATCTGCGTGTGTGACAGGTCTCCTGGTATGAGTAGATAACCTGTCGTGTTTGGTCCCTGCTGCAGGAACCTGCCTCGCTCCATCATCGTCGGCATCCCGCTGGTCACAGGCTGCTACCTGTTGGTCAACATCGCCTACTTCACCGTCATGTCGCCGCTCGAGCTGCTGGAGTCACCTGCAGTGGCGGCTGTAAGTACAAAATGGCTTCCCTGTCTTGGACTGTGCACTGTCTCTGTTCCATGTGCCCGGCAAAAGCTTCCAATTACATTTTGAATGTTGAGCTCCATGGTCATGCCGTGCAAATATGAAAAATGCTCATGGACGATGGTGCAAGTACAAAATGGCCTCTCTATGCCCTGCGTTGGACTGTGCGCACTGTCTCTGTTCCATATGGCCGGCAAAATCTTTCAATTACATTTTGAACGTTGAACTTCAAGAGTCCATGGCCATGACATGCAGATGTAAAAGGGTGTTCATGGACGATGGTGCAGGTACAAAATGGTCTCGCTATGCCCTGTGTTGGACTGTGCACTGTCTCTGTTCCACATGCCTGGCAAAAGCTTTCTACGTATTACATTTTGAATGTTGAACTTCAAGAGTCCAAGGCCGTACCATGCAGATGCAACCGGATGCTCATGGACGATATAAAATGGCCTCCCTATGTTGGACTGTGCACTGTCTTTGTTTCATAAGCCTGGCAAAAGCTTTCTATTACATTTTGGACGTTGAACTTTATGGTCATGTCATACGAATGCAAAAGGATGGTGGTGAATAACGGTGCAATCCTGACACCATTTACTGGCCCGATCTGACACAGGCAATTGAATGGGTAACTGCAGATATTTTTTTGACTGGAGATCGGTCCATGGTCGTGTCAAAGGATCTACACCAGACACCACATGTATGCATATGGGCCTGAAAATGGAAGCTTTTACTGGTGGGCAAAGTGGAAGTCGAACGATGTCCAGTTTTGTTGTAATGGTCTTCCAAAATGTTCCGTTCCAGCATTCACACAAGCTCTCTAAAACAGTTTCAATGCATTTCAACGGATACAAACTATCGCAAACTCCATTGGGCTGATTGCAAACCGTTAGAGTCAACATTGTTGAGATTATACTGCGTCATTTAGCCTGTGACCAGTTTATACCAGCCATTCATTGGCGAGTCGTAAAAACACACGTGTAAATGCCAGTGATTTAACGTGGGGTGATAAAAGTGAGTGCTGATTTGTTCATCTATGTATATTGAGTATTTCCCCGTAACTACCTCGACACGCCTTCCAAACACCGGCAACAAATTACGAGTTATATGGTCTTTCTTACAGCGTAAATTTCGTCATATATTTGTGTATTCATATATGTATATCATCCCACTGAAGCCTGCAACATAAACGCTTTACATCCAAATGTACACTTCAACTGGGAACAAATCACATGATAAAAAGTAACCAAACATTAAAGAAAATACTGCAACCCAGCTTCGACAAAAAGCAACTCTCTAAACGACTTAGCAGACTCTAAAGTGTGTGTATTATGTACCCATTCCGACTAGAGATTGTTCTCTCAAGCCGTTTACATGGGGGTATTTACAGTTAGCTCGCGCCACCTGCGCCCCTGATAAACGCTCTCATGAAATCATCACAACCTATTTGCTGCCTTGTGTATCACCCATTCGCTCCTCGTTTAGAAACACCAACTCACTCCGTATTCTGAATAGATTCTTTGGGGGTTTATGTAAAACGTACTCTGCGAAACAAGTGAAGAACTTTGAGACCGTATAGGATCTCTAAATTGTGAAGGATTGCCACTGGTAATTGTGAATACCCCCTTTATTAGTGCGCTCGTGTAGTGCACCTGTATTGCTTATTACTTTATAATCACTGTAATGTATTTTGAACTAATGCTATTCTCAGTCTTGTATGTGGGTGTTAAGGGAAGTCTCTACATCGGCTGTTCAATCACAGGCGATGGTTTCAGCCCATCTATCTTCATGTGTTTAACCATCAGTTGTGCTAATGTTGTTTGATTTGGTGCTACAGACGCTGGGTACTCGGACGCTGGGTGTAATGGCGTGGATAATACCGCTGTCAGTGGCGTTTTCCACCTTCGGAGCCGCCAACGGAACGTGCTTCACTTCGGGAAGGTACGGTACTTTGTTTAAGGTACGGTACTTTGTGCAAAATAACGACGCAATGTGCATCTGGGAATAGCAGATGGGGGCGTTATGGAAATGAGTTTTCTTTGTTGTTTGCTACTTATCCTGCACAAATCGTAAACGAAGAGGTGAAACTGACATGCCCCAACACCTAAATATTCAATTGTAACTATTGGGTCGGAAAAGCAATGAAAAGAGCAAGCCAAAGTCAATGTGCAAGTTCTATGGACACATTGCAGATTCGCAAATGTTTTATTGATGTTACGTGTAAAATGTATCTTCTTACCAATTTTCTTATGTATGTCATTTTGTGTCAAAAACTCAACATCCCCCCGTGTAAGTCACGTTTCCTTGGCCTTATATTACCTCATCAAATTATTCATTACAGGAAACTAGACACGCGAGCAATTTGTCAAAATCACTGACATTATCGGTTACAACAGCGAAGGCTATAATCATGTATATGGAAAATGAAGTTCTCATATCGAAGTCAGTTACTGTACCACACTACATACACGTACGGAATGACTTTATTACTAGTGTACACTGAGAAGACGACTTCTCATATAATCACATGTAGTCCCGGAGTGTGCGATCGTGCTCAGTGACTGTACCCAGTAATTATTCCGCATGAACGGCTCGGTAGATCTATATAATCGGGAGGATATTTGATGTTTACATGAAAGGTAATGTAGCAGGACGCCATGAATCTTTCATGTAATTAACACCAGTTCCAAGACAACACCGCGGCGCCCTCATATTAAGACGCCGGTCCTGGAGGATGAAGATAGCGGTAATTGGCGCTGTTTGCAGCCGTCAGATCTATCTACATCTTACCAGCAATTTGACACATTTCATGGCGACATCGGGGACATAGTTATAATTCAGCAGCGTGCTAGCTGCAGGTGGGACTTGCTACGCTTCACCCTGAAGGCGTGGAAGCAATCTTAACTTGGATGCCATCTTCATACATGTACGCATGCAGTACTGCGACAAATACATTCCTTGCCATAGGTGGCATGGGCCATTTGGCTGAGCGAAGTTTCAGATACCAAAAGTTAGCAAGGGCTCATCATTTATCATCATATATATAGCAATGTTCAATATTTTCAGGTATCCATGCAGAATGTAGTCAATCTAGTTAGATACCGCATATCGTGTGGAGTTATATATGAACATGCATGTTTATCATAGCTTATAATTCTATGAGACGATGAAGCTAGGCTGTAGGGAAGAAACCTCTCATTTTATAGATTATTTTGGCCACACCATCTTCGGGAGATCTATTCATTACTGGCGATCATTTGTACATGTGTTACCACGCCTACAAGTAATCCATCTTTAAACTCGCTCTGATGCCACTTTGTGATACATGCCACCCGTCCTATCTTTTCGGCCACAAGAATTATCTGAAAACGATTCCCAACATACATCACGATCGCACGACTCCTTCCCTTCATTAGTCAAGCCTGTCAAAGTGCCTACATATCACCGAACGCTATCTTTACCCGCTCAATCCTGTTAGTCTTGAGGATACTGATAAGGTGAAGACCCATTATACAACTACTTGGCGGAGAATCATGTGTGTTCAACATGCAAATGGAAAGGACTATACAATATGCATCTCCATACCATTCAGAAAATCTTTCTAACTATAACTTCTTTATGTTATTTGTCATTTTGTGTAGATCAACGATAATTTTTTTTTTACGAAATGTGTGCAATACTGTCGCCCGCCGCTAGGTTGTGCTACGTGGCGGCTCGGGAGGGTCACATGGTGTCCATCCTGTCCATGGTTCACGTCAGGCGGCTCACGCCCTCACCTGCACTCATCTTCAACGTAAGGAAACTCCAAACTTCTTATTACGCAAGAGTTAGAATCGCGCCTCACTGACATACACGACCATACACAGCATATACTAAAAGAATTACTCTATCAAGGTATGAATGTAAAAAATCCCGAAGAACTGCAGAACTGCCCAGGCCTCAGAGAAAAGCCAAAGAAACATATGGCAACCTATCAAAACTACTTCAACAGGATTATTTGCCTTGTTTACTGCTCCTAATGTATTGCTAATTTCTATAATCCTTACTCATTAGTACTCTAATAAACCACTTACTCATAAAACAAAAACGATCGTAATCCACTTTTTGGGTTGGCCAACTTCGATGTTCAATGGTTGTTGCTCAAGTGTCTTCGATCATGGCCAGCTACTTTCGTGACAAGGCCATTTATCATGGCTAATCAGTTGTACTAGCTATAGATTCCGTTACATGTGCATCAAAACGCAATGTGTTATGAAATATGGGTACCTGCGTAATAATAGAGAACATCATGGAAACTAATGGCGGCGCATCTGGACATCTGTATCCTGATACAGCCACTAATCACGTACATTATTCATATCAGCTTAGTCTAATGGTACCGTCTTAATGCTGCCGAGTCCCTGAGAGGGCAATCAATTCTGAAACACTAGATCCTGCGCTGTGGTTTGTATGGAGTGGAGGGCTCCAAACAGATGGTAGACGTCACGCAAAACTGTACATCAATATGTATATGCAACATTTTCAAACAATAACGGCACACTTTCTGAAGATGTACCGATTTATTTGACGGCTAGAAATGAAAGTATGATATTACAAAGACAAGTAGAAAGGTCTTGGTAATCTGAAAATGGTACAGGGAATACAGGTGATTCAAAGTGTACTTGAATCATTCTTGAACACAGATAAACGCATCAAAATAAGCCCCAGTAATATCGGACCATATGCTCACCATTACATAATGGGGAAAGAAAGAGAGGCTAGGCAAGTACATGCAAATCACTGTGGTCTAACGGTCCTGACCTCAGAAAAACGCCAATAGAATGAATATACTCTACAAAGGAATGATACGCCTCGAGAATATATATAGCAAATGACAAAAGTTGTTTGGTCGCTTAGATTGTCACTTGCAACATTTCATATCAGCCGTACTCTCCGAACTAATTGATTCATTACCACAGGAAATTACCGACGTTATAGAACGATGATTTGTGTGGCTTTTCCGGTCCCCTGACTAATCCTTGCCGTTCCCCTGCTTAATTAATTTGGCAATTGCTAATTCATCTTGTACAGGCGGCGAACAAGGCTTGGGTATGAATAAGGCTCTGTGATCGCTTTGAATTCCCATTTCGAATTACAGAACAGACGCCGTACGGTGATAGACTTCAAAACACCTGGATGCAAACGTCCTACATGGAATACACTTGAGATCAACGTACTTGACCTAGCAGCGTCCTATATACATGCTTCAAGTTCATGTGCGGTTGATCAATCGCTCGCAACCGCTTGCTGGCTGCTGTTTTTGGATACATTCAGGAACCACAGCAGGGCTTAAAATTTAGGCCGGGACAACTAAAAGATACACTCTGAAACATTTTTGGGACAACAGAACAATAATCAACATCAGAATGTCAGCCATTCTTTTGTTTATCAGGCACACGTCCCAGCTTTTGGATCCGGAAAAGTCCCCCAGGAATTTTCCTGTCTACTGTGCATTTATAGTGTACATGGGAGTCAGAACGTAAGCAAAATAAAGTTGACTTCAAGTTGAAGTCGTACAATACAAAAACAGGCTGGAACAGTTAATCCTCACTTCGGGACAATTGAAATGTATTTTTTCGGACAGTACTGGGATAATAGGAAGAAAAGTTAATTTTGAGGCATGCACAAGCACTGGATCTCAGAAACATTTTTCGTTCTGTTCATCTTTTTGCAGGCCGTGCTATCTGTGCTGATGATTCTTCCGTCCAACTTTGACGTCCTGGTGAACTACTTCAGCTTCGCGGCCTGGATGTTCTACGGCGGGACGTTCCTGGGCCTCATCGTCCTGCGCTTCACCAAACCAGACATGCCCAGACCGTACAAGGTGCCTGTTTGTTGCATCGATATATTGTCTAAACACTAAACACTGGAAATGCCGTTGATGATTCTGTCGTGACTTGTCATTCTGAAAAGACGGCTCCCTACATCAATGTTACACTCCCCAATTGCAACACCATACCGCCATGTTTACTACTTGAACATAAAGTTTCAGTTTTCTCAGTGCAAAGCCACAAGGGCCAATTCTGGGCACTGAACCAAGCTAACTGCAGCAGCAACTTTTCTAATTCAAGCTTAGGCACATTTGAGTACCTGACTCAATAGGCGAAGCAGGAGTTACGAAGGCTGCTCAGGAAAATCCCTATAGCTACCCCCATTTTAGGCAGGAATGGTTTGATATGATCATCTACACTCACATCGGGAAGAGCCTCTTTTCGATGAGTGTGCCGGGTTCGTTTGCATGTTCGAGGTGTGGCTCTCCTCAAATATGGGACCTCCATTTAACGTCGTGTCCGAGGGACGTCCCTAACCGAAGCTAGGTACTCATTGCCATGGTAAAACATGTCCTGTATCTGCTTTGTTGCCCACTGTTTGAACTTTCTGCCACAGGTCCCTATCGGCATCGCTATTGTGGTGACGGTAGCGTCAGCCTACCTGGTGGTGGCTCCTGTCATCTTCGAGCCAGCTCTGGAGTACCTGTACGCTCTCATCTTCATCTTCGCTGGGCTCATCCTCTACATCCCCTTTGTACATTACAAGATATCGCCAAAGTGGATGGGTAAGGATGGCGTCATCTCCATTGGATAGGACTTGTATTGCATCTTTTAGATAGCCTAGTTACTAGACCTATTATAGCTCCCGAGTTCTACATCCTCTCCGCAAATAGGGTGTAGGACTCGGGAGCTATAATAGATCTGGTAACCAGGCTATCTTTTAGATACTTATGAATCACTTTATCTTCGCGGTCTGGGAAAAATGGACATGTTCGTAGAACTATACCTTTGCGATGGCAACTGGTGCAGAAAAATGCAAGTCGGCGAATTATTTGCTCGTGGTAATGATAAATTTGCGCTACAGAAGTGACCGCGAAAACCGCGAATATAAAAGTACCGCGAAAAAAATCGTTATTTACGTATACGTCAATTATTTCCGCTTAGGGAAAGCACGGTTAGACAATAGATGATACCGATACTACTCCTTTTCTCTTACAGACCCAATAACCAGGCAATTGCAGTGCATCTTGGATGTGGTTCCAACCGAGCAGGAGCCGCTCGGGTGAAGTACCAACATAAGGAACGAGGTGGCGCTTTTGATCACGACGAGGTAACCGAAAGCTCATCACATCATCCAAGATGGCGGCCATAGAGTTATCGACATGTCGTAGGATCTCAAGTCGCGCCGGTGACTTCCAAATGTCATTCTTGTGTCCAGCTCAGTATTTGGGTTGACATGGAATGACCTCGTAGCTGGCCTAGTACATTTTACCTATTAATGGTATAGGTGTTGTCGTCAGGTGTGTATAGTCAGCTAGCTGGATATAATACAAACCTACATCCTCAACTTTTCTCTCACAACTTGTGCAGTGTCCGTGAACAGTGAAAATATTTTACGATGATAATTCCTTTGACTGGAATATTTTTGTAACACAGTGACATCTTTTTGCACTTCACTTTTATGATGTTTGTAATATTGTAGTTTGTACTGTAATTCGAACAAAGTGACTAAGAGTTGTAGGCGATATTATAACAAAAGGAAATCGTAGATGTATATTGTTGTCTTCTTTGATACCCTTCTTTATGCATTAGCTTCTAAAAATGATATAGCTTCTTGAAGTTTTATAAATCATGTGTATGTACTACACAATATTTCGTTCAGACTAGATGGTTAGATCGATGACCAATGTGAAATGTGAGTTGCATATGTAACCGCAGAGTAAGGTATTTGGAGGAATATAACTCCAATGTTTTCTTTCATAACTCACTGTCCAAACTAAATCCTCAGGCGATAGCTGTGAGAGAATGTTCTTCTGATAATCGTTCGTGTACATGTACCTCCTAATACTGCATATTCAAACCAATGGTCTTTGGGAATAAGTGAAGGTATAAGCATACAAACAAAGTTTGATATGATAAAGAGATTGTATACTTCTGTGTTAGTGGTAACTGTTCCGTTTCATTTCCTTCAGTCAATGTAACAATTTAAAAAAAAACTAATGTAAATATATCTATGTGATTGTAAATGTAATGTATGTTTATGTACGTTGTTTAAACAACATCTGTGTTCTCTTGTTGTGATATTCTCAACCGAAAAGACTAGCGTCACAGAAAGCGGGACCGAAACTTTAACGAGTAATCTGTATGCATATGAAATTAAAACGGGTTCGAATGCGGAAAGGATTGGTATCGAAGAACTGAGAGAAATGACTCCAAATGTTATGAGAGTACGTCTCATGAAATATCGACATTTGCAGAGAAACACGTTTGTAACACTTATTGTCATTCCTGTGTACAATATGTATGTATGAAGTGACATGTTCTAATATAGTGCACGTTGTTGGTTGGTTGGTTGGCTGGTTGGTTGTTTGGTTGCGATATGTGCATGTCTCAATTCTGAGATTTAGTTGTGGTGAAGAAAGTATGTCGGCGGACGAAACTGTCCTTTGTGTTTTAAAAAAACGTACCAATAAATCTAATTTTACCAACTGAGTTGGACTGCATATGGCTTCTCTCTATAGATGGTCATGCGAGGTTTGGAGTGAATATATTTGTGTGAATTCTAACCGTGTGTGGAGTCAGTGTGTGTGGGCATCAAGAGGAACGGTTGCCCAGGTACCTTCTAGAAGGGAAGCCGAACTTTAGGGGACGCTGACACTTTTTTCTGTAAGAATGATTAACCTTTTGTTATGGACTAACAGCTTATCTCTATCCCTGAAATTAGATCAGAAATTCGAACCGACGTTCATACGAGTATTGCGTCAACCACCTTAAACAATTTTTTTTTTCAATCAGGGTAAGACAATACACGAGAGAGCAAGAAACGGTACACAATTCTCGCCAAGTTCCATTTCCCAGTTGTCATGGAAAGGAAAGGAAAACAAATTAAAACTAATCATTTCAATTTCCTGCGCCCTAGTATATAAGAACCACCAGGTGGCTGGTGACCCATTCTGTGAAAACGTAAGTCACGATGGCCGGCGGACTGTTGGCCGTCCTGGTGATAGTTGGAGTTCTGGGTCCGAGGTGCACCTGTGTGGACGGGGCGCCCCAACCAGCTAAAGTGGATCCCATTGTACTCCTACAAGACAGCGTTGGCGCACTTTCCAAGCGGCTTGCAGTACAAGAATCTTACTCCAAGACCGTGAATGGTCAACTGAACCTGATTCAGACTGACCTGAAGGATATAAGGCGATACGTAAGTCAGATACAACATGTCCAACCGTCCACTCAGAACCAGGGGTCAGCCCAGACCACCCCCGTCGTGGCACACGCCAGCATTTTGTCTGCCTGCATCGACGACAAGGTGTACCGTAAAGGTAAAGCTGAGGTGTACATCAACGATATCGTATACACCTCAGCATCAGATAACGTGAACATTGTCACCTTTAACCAGACCACCGGGCAAGTGGCGGCACACGTGGGGTTCGACACGGCGCGGGGAGAAGGCGGAGAGATGCGGATGTACCTGGACAAGATCCCGGCTCACAGCGTGGTGCTCATCGCTATCCGGGACGTCGCGGTCAGTCGCCTGCCCATGTCTACTGACCACAGGCTGATCGAGGACCTCAGTCTACGGCTGACAAACTCTACCAAGGCGGCAGAGGAAGATTGGATCGAAAAGGACACATCGTGGGCCATCGAGTCGACTGGACACCCACATGTGACTGCAAGAATGACGTACGACGCCGGTAAAGTGCTGGATGGGAGGGTGAACACCCTGTGGAATCCTGGTGGAATGAGCCGATATCACAACAACTGGTACATCATATTCGATTTCAAACAGTTTTACCAGATTTCGACGGTGAGAATCCGAAATTATGGCGACTGGACCCACGACGTGACCAGGTTCGTTTTCCAAGCGTCCTACAAAACAGATCCGTCGTACGACTGGATGGACGTCGTGCGCGGCGAACTCGAGGACACACGTAACAACCTCCAGCAGGAGTTCGGCGGCTTCTCGGCCACTGCGCGGTTCTGGCGTCTCCTCATCAAGGAAACTGGGAACGGCTACCAACCCTGGCTCTGCGAGGTGGACTTCTTCGGGTTCCAGTCACCGATGATGGCCTCCTTTGCAGCGATCGTCAAGAAGGGCTCCAAGACATCCTGGGCTGTTGTCGACTCCAACATGATCGTGGCTGGAGCTACCATCATCGAGACTGCCATTCCTTTACATGGCTAATGATTGGAAGAATATAACACTATATTACAGTGTTTCATATCCCCCGCGGGGGTCAATGCGATGCAGGGAGCTTTTCTTTTTGTTATGTCTTACAGATTTGTAGGTAATAATTTTGCTCACTTCAGCCAAGTGTTTGCCGTGATGATTGTTGCTTTTGAGTGTTCGATATAACAGTTGGTGATCTTGGTGAGTTACTTATTACATTAGAATACGCACACTCCATGGACAAACTGTAGTGACAACCTGGGTGTGCAAGTGCGCGACCGTAGCCGGGATAAGAGGTATCGTAAATTTATGTTTGTACATAACACTATTGTTCACTGGTCGCCACGCACGTGTTAGGAATAATTTGACAAAAATTCACGGTTTTATGAAATTATGTTTGCTCTCACCAATATTTTAACCGCAAAAGGGCTAGTGATATTTAATCATGACATGCGCAAGTATTTTCACAATCCGTATACAATCGATAGGTTTTCCTCATGCTAAAGTTTCAATACCAACTAAAACAGGAAGATCTTCTGATGATCATTTCTCTCCTGTTTCTCCGTTCAAGGGGAAACTTTTAAAGTGGCATTACGTTGTCCAATTCAGGTATTTTTAAAGTTTGGAATGGTCTTTTAGCACGTATACGTTTCTAATTAAACACTGTTCAAACGCCTATGGTACCCTTTTTATTTGGAGAACTAATCATAGATTCAGACAGAATTTTACGACGAATAATTCTACCTGAAAAGTTCGATTGAAATTGTGTTTGCCATGCGGTCGGAAAGCTGATGCATTTTTCGGCGGCCAATGCCGACACCTTCTGCTGTACAGGTGCGCCTTACGTAACGTGCTGAACACATCCTGAATGTCACGGGCGCGCAGTGCAGCTACACTTTGTTTGTTGAGCTTTTGTACTCTCCAAGTAGATCAAGGTTTGGGTTTTGGGTTATTTTGGGGCGTGTTTTTAGGTTTTTTTATCGGGGTTTGTTTTTTGCACTGGATTTTTTTTCCTCATTTTTTTTTCAATACCCAAACCTCTTTTGGGAGAGTAGAGCTTTACGGGGTTTCAGTCTACCAACTCTTTACCGACAGAAACCTCGTAAAGCTCTACTCTCCGACCAAGCAGAGGATTGGGTACTGAAAAAAATGAAAAAAAAAAAATTCCAGTGCAAAAAACAAACCCCGATAAAAAAAGCCTAAAAACAGGCACAAAATAACCCAAGACCCAAACCTCGATCTGCTTGATGAAGAGTAGTAAAGCTCAACAAACAAAGTGTAGCTGCACTGCGCGCCCGTGACATTCAGGACGTGCTCAGTACGTTGCGTCAGGCCCACCTGTGCGGTAGACGGTGTCGGCATTGGCCGCAAATTGCATCAGCTTCCCGACCGCATGGCAAACACTACATGACGGAGAAAAGTCAACCCGCGGCGGATGTAAACATCGTAACAAAGCCCTCTTGCATAATAGCAGGGTTAATATGTGACTTATCAACTTTTGTAACGTGTCGATGACGGAAATGCGCGGCAATGGGCGTTGCAGGTTGCAGGTTGATACAAAAACTTCGCTACACTTTCTTACACAGATGGGGTACGAATGGTTACAGGATCGGACAATGAATTCTAGCTTCTAAACATGTATACTAGACTGTTGAACATGTTCATCTGCAGTGTTCCCTAAATAATGAAAAAAAGCACAAGTCTTTGCCAGTAAAAGTTTAAACCTACCGTCAAAACGTCCGACAAAAATTAAAGGAATCTGATAAGAAAGTGACGAGACAGGCAATATTCTATATCACGGCTATTTACCATATTGGTGACTTACGACACAAGAGGTTATACTAAGGTTATTTCATCATGTGCTGGAAGGTACCAAGGGGGATATCCGTACATGAGACGCGATTGTTTTCCTTTGATCGTTACTGTTTTGATATAATATCTCTCATCCTATTCTTCCCTACATTCGAAGACGCTGTAGGAGGATAGTTATAGGTTCCATCAATCACATTTTGAGACCCAGTCTAATCTGTTATGTTAAACCTAGTTGAGTTTTCTTAACCCCTTTTACAACCTCTGTGTGTCACCTAAAGTCCTCCACGACCTGACAAAATAGCACCACCCATGGTAAATAAATTAATCGACAAGAACGGAACACATGACCGGGGAAGGGCGCGGTAAAAAAAAGTGCGCCACAGTCATAGGAAGCAGCACCTTGCATGGTAAGGACTGTCGTTTTGTATTGTAGCGTTGTTTTAGAGACTATATGGCTAACTTTTTACTAAACTGGGCGTTAGGAATGCTTCATTTAGCACGTAAACATGTGTAGATAGAAGTTTACCACGTTGCATACGCCGTACTGCGTTTCTATGTCAATGTTTTGGTCCCCGCCACAGTGCTTCCTCGGCTTTCTATGCCCGTACGCAAGAATACAGAAAAAGTGGTTACCCCTCCGCTCTTTTTATGACAAATTTGACGTATATTTCACAAGATTATCACAATTGTAAAACGTTATATGTTCAAAGTCCAACAGTGCAGTAGCCGGTGTACTGGCGTCGTTAGAGCAAACACAGACTGGCAACCAAATAATCCAGCAGGTAACCATATTTTGGAGGAGTGTAGCTATGTTCAATCATCCACGTACCGTGCCAGGTGCTAAATGGTACAATAGCAACAGTATTGTAGACCATTTCAAGTAGTACTAGTCATTAACTTTAGACCAAAGGCCTGATTTTTGACACATTTTTGTTACTATTTGTTAGACTTTTTGTGGTAAAATTTAGCATCTCTTATATGTAAAGGTTAAAAAGATAGTCCCTCATTTAACCACAATTAAGGTTGTTGTATGACACTCAGAATTCTGATGCTGCACCAGATACCGTCAATTGGTGAATGTAAACAACCCACAGCCACAAAATGGTGCAAAATTATCCAGCAGTTCTACTAAGAAGCAAACCAATATTGGGATGGACCGTTTCATACCATTTATATTCTTTTTCTGACAAACAGCGCTCCATATGTGTCAAGAAAAACGTCCTAAACATATGCTTAGAGATTAGTTCGGTTGCATTAGTGCTGCTTATGTGTGAAACTCTACATCTTAGCAAGGAGCTTCAAACGTCCTTGATCTTAGCCAATGGTTTTGCATATAGAAGGGAGACAACATGGACTTAAGCTGTTGAGTGATTGTAGTAGACTCAGATCTAGTGTATATGTGTCAGTATCACCATACATCCGAAGATGAGACATCATGTGATGCAGTTCACCACTTAAAAACAACCCTCCCTCCCCATTGTTCCAAGTTACGTAAGATTTCACGAAGAAAAGAGAGCATATGAAAGGGTGGCGTAGACCCAAGGTCTCGATTGTAAAGCCCTTTATTGCTGCTATCAATGTTTATACAGAACCTTGAGCACTCGCAGGTGCAGCCCGCTCTTACGTACATGTAGGTACACACGTTTTGTTACACGATCATAATTCACTGTCATTTCAATGCCTTTTGTTTCGGGACCATTAAGCACCTGCATATTTAACCATATCATGGATTGAGATATATTTGCTTGATATGAGCATCCGTAATAACTGCGTATCAAGTGTGAAACAAACGCCGTATAAACACGTGAACGCCCACCGGATATGTTCAACAAGTGGGTTAGTTCCCATGTCATTGTGACTAAACGTTTCAAGTGATAATCGTGCGCGTTGCATCAGCCAGTTTTACCGTTAGTTTACCCAAGAACTATTAAATTTAGAGGTGTACACGGAAGGACTTCAGATAGTCCAGGGCTGTTTAGAAATATGAAGTGTTTCTCAACTCGGTACCTGTTTCTGAGTTTGTTGGTTATTTGCCTACCAGGTTGGTATGACCCCAAACTGCCAATACAGATAAATCAGGTAGCTGCTGACCACTTGAAAAGCGCGTTGAAATCACAAAGAAGGTCTTGTACGTGTGATTACATCGTAACTTTGTTAGAGTAATTACCTAGAATCAGGTTATTTGGAATAAATGTTGACAAACTCGCAATAAGTATCCACACACGACGACCACTGATTTGTTTCTAAAAAGCACATTTTATGAAGATACTGACCTAGATTTTCATGTTCATCTATAATTCTAACGGACCGTTCGTGGCAACCACGAAAAGGTCCATGCATTCATTACGTCCTAACAAAAAGAATTCTACACGACAACTAGATATGGAAACCTTCAAACGTCTCAACCTACTTGCATATTAGTTGTTTGTGGTATTTCCCTGTACTGTTATGTAAACATTTGCTCTTTATTAGTTTTAACCACTTCATTTGGTCTGTGGTATTACAAGTTGTTTTGGCAACATGCATGGATGTCTACGATAATTGAGCATAATAACCCCCAGAAATTGACAACTTCAAAACCATGTGTTTGTTTACTGTTTGTCTAAATAGTACTGACATGACAACAATTAAGCGCATTCAGGGGCAGTCTTTCTAGCGAATGCCCACACAAGTACGTGATGACGGACAGCACACTGTCTGATATACATACTTACTCTACGCCACATATGTCTTCCCTAAAACTTGACAAATATGTGGTAATGTGGTTTTTACCGGTGAACAATCGATTGAACTCGAGCGCAGAACATGCGTTTTTGACAGGCGCACCCGCATTGCAGTTAGTCGGACCAATTCACAGTGTTTGGGGACTTGGCAGCACTGTTAAAGTTTCTATTCAACATGTCAAAAACGCACACAGCGATGTTTCCACGCCAGAGCCATCAGTCAAATGCTGTTTACCATTTACAGAACTGGGTCGCTTGGCTCGCTTGCTATGAATGTGGTGCTGTGTTTATGTATTCGTTTAGGATCAATGAGTGTTACAGTGGCATGGTAAAGTCAGAGGTGGGCTGTGGGCCAACAGGGCGTATCCCCTAACAAAACCCATCCGCTGGAACGGCAATTACTCCGATCTCTAAACTTGTTTTTACCAGTTTTGTGTTCGGATGAGCAATGCAAAAACTCATTAACATTTTAGAATAACTTAGTTATATCCTCATTATGCACAATTGCACTTTCCTTCGCTAGAAGAAGCCCAATTTGCACAAATTTGAAGTAAGATGTTGTAAAACTGTCTAAGGTCAAGGCAATAAGAAGTGACTTCAGTTATAACGATATACAGCAAAAGCCATGGCATAGATAGGGCACCTGACTTGCTAGTTTACCGAGTCATACCTACAAAAGCTACATACAAAAGTTGAAAGTAAAAAGAAGTGACGTAAGAAATCCAACCTATCTAGGGTCCCTACTTAAACGTTTCTGTAGATCATAAACCTGTTAGTATTGCCAGTACATGAAATGAATCTGAAAGTGTTTTTGTTGAATTTTATGTATTTTATTTCAGACAACTAGCCACATCGCTTGAGCCACAGAGCCTCGACAAGATGTCCGCAGAAGACATGGAGATGAAACACCGGGGGTCTGACCAGCAGAACGGCTCTCTCACCGCTAAGGAGCCTCCCGGAGTGGAGACCGTCCAACTCAAGAAGCGGGTCGGACTCTTCAGCGGCGTGGCGCTGATCGTCGGCACCATGATCGGTTCGGGAATCTTCGTGTCGCCGAAGGGCGTGTTACGAGAGGTCGGCGGAGTCGGGCCTAGCCTGCTGGTCTGGACCGGTTGTGGAGTCATCTCAATGATGGGTAAGACTTTCCCTTATATGTTTTGTCGTGAGAATCAAGTTGAGCGTTCTGACTGTACGTTTGCTACCTTCCCAGGTCAACATTCGAGGCAAATGTGTATTCCACGGTCTGTCAGTACCTATAGCTCCCACTAGTTGTATCTTTAGCACACTACACTGCGCAAGGTGAACAAAACATCCCGTTTTGCTAACAATACAGAGTGAATGTAATTAGGCTAAAGGTAACGCAATCTTTTCAAGCCAGGTGGTCTTATTAAGTTGAGTTCGTTGACCCTTTACTCTGGAGATTAAATTTTCATTTACTTTTTTCATTTACTGTTTACTTCCTAATTCAATCTGGCCTACAAGGTTAACTGATATTTCAGACCACCTGCCGAGGGGTGTTGAAAACTGATTTTTTTTGCCAAAATTGAGTCTCCTTTTAGTACTGCTTTGTGCCAATCTGAACGGTCAGTGAATGGACTTAATTGCCCGTCACCTGAAGTAAACATGTCAGGACTGCACAGGAATGACGTGGGGTACACTGAGACAGCACCTGGTCCTCAACTCAGGCATTTACAATGGAGAGTAAACAATAAAGCAACAGTGGGTGAACAGCATTGTAAATGTTACGAAGGACCACATATATGAAGTATTGTCTAGCCTGTCTCATTGGATTCTGTCAAGCATACATCGAACATGTTACACGCATAGTTTATGATCAACTTTGCTGCCCCTTTGTCCTATAGTTATTTCTTATCAGCGCTTTATACACACCATGGCCAGGCGTGGCCACAGTTCTTCGCCTGTTATCAACATGCATGTTGTAGCAAACACTGTCAGAGACAAGGGTCGAGTATTGATTGACTAATCTCGTATGAAACTGCAGATCACAGCTATATTGTATTGACTGAATATCATTCGATAAGTAGTGATATATTAATCCTTAAGGCTATCTTTCAAAACAAAACAAAACACGTAGACAGCATGTTGACACTATGGATTATAAGGGGGATGGGGGGCAACTTGAAGATTATAAGAAAACTAAACACTTTTTTGTAGCACATAACTAGAAATTCATAATAAAATTTTACTCTAAACGGAGCCTAGTCTGTTCCCACTGCTTTTAAACACATGATGTTTATAATAATGTAATAAAAGTTTATGTATAGAAAATATTAATACCTTAGATACGCTAGGTTCAGTGATGTTGATTTTTGACTCCCAACAGGAGCCCTAACATACGCCGAGTTGGGAACAATGATAAAAGAGTCCGGTGGAGAGTATGCCTACCTGTTCAAGGCCTTCGGTCCCATCCCGGCCTTCCTGTTCCAGTGGACGAACGTCATCCTGCTCAAACCGTCCTCCCTGTCCGCCATCGCTCTCAGCTTCGCCATCTATGTGGGACAGCCATTTTACCCGGCATGCGTTGTTCCCGACGCTGTGGTCAAGTTCCTAGCCGCTGTCTGTATCGGTAAGTCCGGGCAAGGATTTCTATCATTTTGATTATTACTATGATTTCGTGTTCAGTTTATGCTAGTCTACACGTAGATTTTCTGTTAATTCTATTGTACAATTTTAGCACATTCCGTTGTTATAAGTTTTGTATTACTTTAGTGGACTCCAGGAAGACTAGTGATTGTATTCACTAATGGATATCTAAATAAACCAAACCAAACCAAACCAAAACACTAGTCAAAGAAACTGAGCTTTATGGAAGATTTATAAGTTAATGTGTGTATTGTTGGATTTTTACACTATTTCTGTCATTGCATCAAAATGGGTAGGATGCGCAAGAGTATGGCCATAACACATTAAAGTAATGTGGGTTTTGGCGCGCTAGTGGCCTTGTACCACAATGGCAAAATGCTGACGTCTCGACCCATGTCCCGTGAACGAGATAATGACTCAGGCTGTACAAACCTGTGCCCTAAATGACACCATAGGCAAGGTAACAGTCAACAAGGGCGGTTCCTGATGTTTGTCAAGTCACCTGTACCAGGGTACCACGTGTGGCATACATCATGATCAGAAATCGTTTTTCTGGCATGGGTTAAGTCGTAAACACCTACCTGTGATACGGGAACGTACCAGAAACTATGTAATCTTGACAACACTTCTCAAAGCTTGTTTTCGTACTTCCTTCTTCCTACTTGATTGTGATTGATTTGTTTCAAAGGCAAAGCAAAGAACAAAGCGACATGAGTAGCGATAACGTCGCCTTTATCTGTCGACCTTGATTTTGACAGTAGTAACGGGCCATGCAGTCGCAGCTTGGGACGCGACGCAGCAAGCTTTCGATGTTGTTCAGGCTTCATCCTGCATTGAGCCGGATCGAGCCGGATCGAAGCCGGATCAAAGCGAATCAATTCGGCTCGATCCGGACAATTTTATCCTAGTAGTGGGAACGGGGCCTCAGAACTGGTCTGAAACCATGTACTGCGCAATCATTTACGTGTTACTGAACTTTGTACACAGTCTTGGTGACCTCCCTGAACTGTATAAGTGTGAAGGTGGCCGCCCGTATCCAAGTCTTCTTCACCGCTATCAAGGTGTTGGCCCTGGGGGTCATCATTGGTGTCGGCATCTACTCTTTGGCTATAGGTAAGGTAGATTGACATGTCTTATCCCTAAGTGGCATTCTTATGAATTAGATATGTATTCAAGAGATAAAATGTTTCATACTCCTCTCGCCTTACAATCTCACAATAAAGGCCGAGTCGGTTGGAGCTCTGTTGTAAGTTTTGGTGACTAGTAGCGAGATAACACCACACTATATCGTCAGTTTGAGAGTCGCGTATGTCACAGTAAGGGAACTATTTTGTATGTATGTATGTATGTAAGTCCCATAACCTTGACGGTCGTCGGGGCACCATGACAGCCAGCAGCATGTCTGGACTTGTCACGATGACTCCTCAGGCTTATTCTTGGCGGCGCCTATCTCCTCTCCAAGATTTGGCCGATACAGACGGAGGTCGCCAGGCCTCCGTCCGGGTGAATGATGTGAATCACCATATGCATGTGGCTCATACAAGACGGAGGTCGCCAGGCCTCTGTCCGGGTGATTTGAAGTGATTCACCAACTCCATACAGTAGTGTCTGTACCATCGCACACCGGGGCATGCCCCTACTCTTTTTCGAAAGGTGTGGTGGGATCTTTAACGTGCTCGAGGTGAGGCTCTCCTCAAACACGGGACCTCCAGTTTACGTCCTATCCGAGGGACGTCCCTTGCCGAAGCTAGGTACTCATTTACACCTGAGTGAAGTGAGGAAATCGTGTCAAGTGCCTTTCCCAAGGGCACAAGATCGGTGACACGGGTGGGGTTCGAACCCACCGCCTCTGGGGTGTGAGCCGAACGCGCTACCGGCTGCGCCACACGACCCCACGTGAACTATTTTCCTTCACCAAATTTTGTCGCATTTGCACCAGGTAACACGCTGTGGCTGACTCCCGAGAAGGCCTTCCAGACCGGACACACCATCACCATCTCTGACGTCGGTCTGGCGTTCTACCAAGGACTGTGGGCTTACGATGGCTGGTGAGTAGGAAAAATGGTTTCGTTTTTCTTCTTTTCTTTCATAGTAGGATTTGATAATTGAAAAAAAAATCATACATACATGACATTATAGAGGCAGGACCACACAAGAATAAAGGTTACATTGATAAACGCACCTTTTTCTATCCTGGCTTCGTGTACTTCTTCTTCTTCTTCTTCTTCTTCCTCTAACAACCCCGTAAGGGGTATCGCTGAGGGGGGGCCGGGGGGAGGTGCGTGGACCTTACAGTAGAGAGGCCCGAAAGGCCTCCACAGATTGTGCCTGTACGGCCTGGGCAGGTAAACTGTTCCACTCTCGTATCGAGCGTGGGAAAAATGAGAATTTGAAACAGTCTTTCGTTGCAGGAATAATATTGTATTTAAAGGCGTGGCTACCTCTGGTGCGCCGCTGTGCAGGAATAAGATATTGTTCAGAGGCTTAATATTGTATGTACACTGACTATGTATTCTGTTTTATTTCATTCTTCAGGAATAACCTGAACTTTGTGACAGAGGAAATCCAGAATCCTGTCAGGTATGTTTTTCCCTGCTCCCTGAATAAACATTAGATTTTTAAAATCGTTTGGTTGAAAAGTGAAAAGACATGCACAGAACAGAAACTTGTAGTTCAGAATTGATCAACGGTTCTTTACTTCACAGAAACCTTCCCCTGGCCATCATGATCAGTATCCCGTTAGTCACCCTCCTGTACGTGCTCGCTAACGTCGCCTACTTCTCCGTCATGACTCCCTCCGAGCTACTGGCGTCAGGAGCTGTCGCAGTGGTAAGATCCTCAGCATCCAACATATAAAAACACTTCTTAAACTAAAAAATAATTCCCAGTACTTAAACCTTCTATCATAAATAAAGTTTGCGGGAGATAAACAATGTATTGTTAAAAATAATGAAAGTTCTAAGTAGTTATATACCGAGTGCGTTTCTCAAATCAACTCTTACGAACGTTTTCTATACTGTATTATGTTGCAGGATGAAGATCTCGTTTCATCATCTCGTGAGATTATACGTGACCAAAAACCGTTATATTTTATCTGTTCGGCTTTGTGTGGTCTGTTGCACTCTGTCAAAGTATTTCGTATCGCTCACGCTTGTCTGTAGTGTCACAAGTTATTGTTGTATGTTGTTTTATGTCCAGAATAAGAAATGTTGATATGTCGTCGCCATATCCTCGCTACCGGCACAGGAAAAATCAGGCCCTGCAAGACAACAAACTGTCCTTTTTCATTGCAGTTCATAAAACAGGACAAAACATGTTAAAGTGAGGGTTAGGGTTAAGTTAGCACAGACGTTAGTGTGTTAAGTTTTCTAATTTGAAAAAAAAAGCCAAGTTGTGCTGCAGGGCCTGTTTTTCTAGTCTCCTGTCATGTCCCGTACCTCTACCCTTTCACGCTTCGCTGCCCGCCTTGTTATTCTCCCACCTCGCAAAGCTTTTGCATGTCATTGTTTTCCATATCACTGACTACAATTTCTCAAATTGTCCACTGGCAGCGATCAAGGTTTGATTGCAACGAGCAATCAATCCATGCACCCATTCACCCACCCATGATCCATGCATCCATTCCTTTCCTGGTCCATCCATCCATCCACCATCAGCACAGCAGCGGCAGCCTCCTCATTCCCGCATACCGGCGACGCCACCTGGCGGTCACGATGATAATAACTATGACATTTCTCTCTTGTTTCTCCGCCAGACGTTAGGAAACAGATGGCTGGGCGTCATGAAGTGGATCATTCCCTTCTCCGTCGCCTGCTCGACGTTTGGCGCCTGTAATGGGACGATATTTACGTCGGGAAGGTGAGACGGGTGTGTCAGCCATGCCACGAAAACCAACCCTCTCCTACCCATCCCACACAATCCTCTAGGCGCGTACATACTAATCTGTGCACCTGTTTGATTTTCCCTCCCTCCGATGATGTTGTTCAGACGCTCGGTAACAGGTTCCTGGGCGTGATGTCGTGGGTTATCCCATTTGCCGTGGTCTGCTCTACCTTCGGGGCCTGTAACGGGTCTTGCTTTGCGGCATCCAGGCAAGTCATGTCCGACCGATTTATATCATCATGGCACAAGTAGGCAGAGTTAAAAGCTTTCACAGCAAGCGAGTACAAGTTGTTCTGCTTGTTTTGTTTTTTACACCACAGACGCTGGGAAACAGATACCTGGGAGTGATGGCATGGTTAATCCCGTTTTCGGTAGCCTCCTCCACATTTGGCGCGTGTAACGGATCGGCCTTCACTGGGGCCAGGCGAGTAATCCGCCGGGAAGAACGAGACAGTCCTTGTCTACTCTCCTTCTAAAAGCCTCATCTGACATCCATTCTAACTGTTGTCACGTCTTGCCATTTCACAAAAAAAAACGCAGGCGCGTAAAATAGGGCGTCACATTCCCATTCCTTATTTTGAGGATGGTAACAAGTGATATCAACTTGCAGCGAATTCGAACTAAAAATCCATTTATAAGTTATAGAAGTAGTATGAAAATAACAGACAAAATGCCCAAACTCGCGATATGTCCTTCATCTTAAACAAGTCGCGTTTGACCGCAGAATGCCCTTGAAGCTTTTACCTTAGTTCATGCAGTAAAAATTGAATCTACAGCAAATTGCCAACCAACCACCAATTTTCTACGCGCAAAGTAATTGCAAACTAAGCGGCGGCAACTGAATTAGAACTGAATCCTGTGCACTAGTGTTGCAATCAGACCTCCATTATATCCGCCTTATACAAAATTCATCCATTTCAACTTCAATTATTCCAATGCCATCTGTTTACTTTTCATACTGTTAAACTTATGATTTTTTTCTGTGGTAATCATATCGGTACTTTTGCACCAGCACAGCAGAGGTAATGTTAGAGTTCACAGTTCAGCAAAGTGCACGGTGATCTTACCACTTACCAGGCCTGTCCTAACCGCATAAGCGATTATGTTTATGCTTTCTGCTAAGAGCTTCTGTCATTGCTACGCAGTGATCCCTTAGAGAAATCTTGTTACCTAAATATAACAGGAGATACTGTCCTTTAGCAGTTACAGCTGCCAGATTTGATAGTTCAAACAGTGTGCATGCCCCCCTCCCCACCTGTCATGACACTACCCATCATCCTTTGTGGTTGGCCCGTCCACAGGTTGTGCTACACGGCTGCGCGGAAGGGCCACATGGTGGAGATCCTGTCCATGATTCACGTCAAGCTCCTGACGCCTTCTCCAGCCCTCATGTTCAACGTACGTAAATTAATGTTGCAAAACAAGCATTCTCCTTCATAGTCAACATGTAGTCTGTGGTCACAGTTGTAAATCAACATTATATAGGGGAAGTTTTAGCTTGGAACAGTATCAACAGCCATTCCGATTACGCATATACGTTACTGTATCACATACCATAAAACCGACGTGTTTTTCAGAGCTCTAGACAGAGGTCCAATATTGACATATGTTCGTCACTCTCCTGTCTTCCCTCAGTCGTTCATCGCCCTCATCATGATCATCCCGAACGACTTTGACGCCATCATCAACTACTTCAGCTTCGCGGCCTGGATGTTCTACGGCAGCACCTGTCTGTCACACATCGTCATGAGGTTCACTCAGCCTGACGCCGAGAGACCCATCAGGGTAAGTTTCTCCAGTTATCCGGCATACTTGGTGTATGGTTGGGAGGAGAATAGCGCTCACCTAAAGCCAGTCCTTGGCTGTTTGTAAAGTAACCGTGAGCTTTCCATGTGACTGTTTTTGAAAGGTAGAAACACAAACCAAATTTTCGATGTCGACTTTACATCTTGATCACGGAGTGACCTAGTCTCGCGAGAACACGAGACTGTGCGGATCTTCTGGCCTCCCCGCCTCCTTGCGGAGTAGGGGTAAGTAGGACTTGGGCAGCTGCCAACCTTCATTGTTTGCCTTGTTTACAGACGCCTGTGATTTTCCCCGCCCTGGTTGTGATCGCCTCCCTGTACCTGATCGTGGCGCCCATCATCAGCGAGCCCAACCTGTGGTACCTGTACGCCGCCATCTTCATCCTCGCCGGGCTGCTCTTCTACTTCCCGTTCGTCTACTTCGGCTACCACCCTCCGTTCATGAGTAAGTCTCCGTTTACCGTCACGTATTGTGTGGGGCATGCTGGGAAATTAGCTGATGGATGATTTGCCTATCCCATCATGCACCATATGCTATTACGTTATTTCTGAAAGAGCGGGACAAAATACTTAACTATATGGGAGATTGAGAACAGTCCATGAGTAACTCTCCGTTTATCGTCACACCTGTTCAATACCTTTTATCCCCCTTCCTTCTATTCCACTTCTGTTCAATACTTTCTATCCCTCTTGTGTGGGGCATGCTGGGAAATCGGATGCGGGTGAATGATTTACCTCTCCCATCATGCACCACATGATGTGACAGGTACTAGTATTGCGTTATTTCTGAACCAGCGGGAGCTCGAGAAACTACTTGACTGTATTATTACGAATTACAATACTAGAAAGGCCAATATTTGCTTTGGAGCAAATACAGCGATGGGTTCACCACATTTTACGACATGGCAGGGAAAGAATGAGAAACACAAGGGAAAACAATGATTTACATTGATATAACTATAATATGAAGTAAAATACAACTAAAACAACAGTTGGATAGCTATTCCCTACTTTATTGGTTAGGATTTTTAATTGCATAATGCAAACTGTTGATTTTCAAAATAAAAAAAAACGTCCATGCCCGGCATTCCAATGCTGGAGCAGGAAAGCTTGAAATACCTACCAAAACACTTGAATACAGACATACTGTCAGTATGGAAATGCTTCTGTGCAGGTGTTAATCAAGTTAAATCCCAACAGCCAATCAGCAAGAAGTATAGAGGAAAGCTGCATGCCTATTGGTTGATGCCCTGCCTTCCATTGTGATGACTCATGCCCAAACGTGGTAAACAAGGCACACTAACACAGTAATACATTGGCTATAACACAGCCAAAAAACTCAAATAAAACCATTCTAAAAGCCTGTATCACAATAATTTAAAAACGCCTAGGGGTATTTGCCCACTGTACCTCCATACCAAATTTCAGGACCTTGGGCCCTAAAATGAAGAAGCTGAATCCATTTAAAAAATGGCAGGAGGAGAAGGAGGAGGAGAAGAAGAAGAAGAAGAAACACCAGAAAAAGCAATATGGTTTCACCACACCACTTCGTGGTGTGGTGAACCCATAATAATACAGGATGCCCACACATGATAAACTATCATAAAAGTGGAACTTGTGATAACGCTCATGTTAATCAAAAAGCGCCAATATGACTTTGGTGAAGTTATTTCAGGACGTTTGAACACAACAACCGTTCTTTGATATCGATCTTATGTTGTTATCTTGGCGCACCGATATATCTAAACAGCATGACATGAAAAAACTTTTGACTGTTTTCTTTTCTGTCGTGCCCCCAGAGTACATCACGATGTTTCTGCAGTTGTTGATGAACGTATCGCCGCCCACCGAGGCACCGAAGGACGTATAACCCGTAACCAACACAAACCGACTTATCATCGTCCAGTCATCACCCAACATACTCGTGTCGTCGACTGTTATTTGAAGAGTTTATAATTAACGTCTCGTTAGACTGTAGAGTAAATATCCAACACTCTGTACATAGTGTAATCTAAACTGGGTGGAACCATCTTCGGCAGGGCAGGGGTGTTTAAAAACACAAACATGATACAGTACTATGGCCAACAAAATTGTCCCTTCTCTAGTTGGTCTTTTATTCAATCTATGTGCCAAATAATATGATAAAATGTACTGCCAGGGACACTAACTTCAGAAGGTCAATATATATAGTTATAGATAGGTACATAGCAGAGCCTTGTAATGTTTGAACTGATAGGGATGGACCGGTCACACTCCCTGGCCATGTAGCACGTAGTAAGGGACTTTATTTCCTGTTTCGGTAGCTATAGGTATTGTAGATATCTAGAACGAGATTACTAGTATTTAAGTCATGGAATGATTACTAAAAGGATTTGTTTCATGGTGTAACACATAAGTATAGTATGCCAAAGGTGTGTTATTTGCAACTGCCAAAGTTATACCTCTGGGTAGCATATACATGTACTACTTTGTTTTCCCTCAAAGTTCAAGATATCTGATACCATTTGTTTCATTGTACCTCGATATGCTGTCATTATTTACAAAGTGCACAAAATGTATAGTGCGTCCGGTGTAGGCTGTGGTACTGACTTAACTGGAGGTAACGTTACATGTAATACCGTTCCAAAACACAGAACCAAATCTTACTGTACTATAGCTATCATTATGAGAAGTCTGGTCAAATATTCTGCCTATAAGTATAATTAAATGTTCGAAGTGTCAAAGTATGGCTGTTCTTGAATATCAGTTAAATGTAAAGCATCAGTTCTGTTTGGAAACAATTTAGTCCTGTTCTTAATTTCTGCTCACGTACGACTTCTTCTGGTTCAGGGATAGTATTAGGTTAAAAGAGACACCGTGCGGTTTCTTCAAAACTGCATTTGTAGTGATGTGCAGTAATCTGCTAGGTTGATCTGTGAGTACATTTTGTGTATGGACGCATATGTGTGTGCCCGTGTGTATGCGTGCGCGAGCGCCTGTGTGTTAAAGTTTGAACAATAGCGTAAACATGTAAAGGTCTGCAGCGCACAAATTAAACGTAATGTAATCAATATCATATCTATAAACAAAAATATGAGATTCTGCCATAAAAAGATGCTGACATTTCAAACAAAAAATTTGACCTCAAGGTTAGTCAGGTCAAAGCCAGGGACTGTACAAGAACGAAGACATTTAATCTGGAACCCAAGTGTCACATCCAGATATATTTGCATGTCACACATGGTTAGACTGCTGAGGTCGGTTGAACTGTCGCGATCATTATCACTGTTTGGTTAACCACGAACAAAGGGTGACAGCTATGAGCAAAGGTTGAAAACACATAACAGAATCACCATGTAGCCTTGTATGTTTGTACCTATGGCTTTATATAAGACAGGAGACGGAGACTCCTTTTGAAGTTGGACAGCATGTTGCTCAAACGCCAGACAGCCGTGTGCAACGTAATAAGACGCACACCTAAAGGTCACTCAGGTGAGACGAAGAATGACGATCTGTCAACAACATGTGATCTTTACCGGGAAGTTGAAGGGGATTCCCGGCTGTCTGGGCTTCCCCTGATCTTAAGGAAACTCAGAACTTAAGTTTCACCTGCATACTGATACTCGGTCCTCACCTGGCTCGCGAGGCGTAGAAACTTTCAGACTGCCGTCTAAAGAAAGTGCAACAACACCGCGACATTTTCTGCGGAAGAACTTCGGAAGACAGAGAAGCTATGGCAGAGGGCAGGGGTAAGTGTGAACTTTTCAACGAGGACAAACCTCATAGCCGAGACTTTTATGATGCAATCTGTGCCATACACGCACAGACAACCTGGCAAAAAAATTACTGTAAATTTCACGATATATTGTAGAGGAGAATAGGTACTTGCTTTTCTTTGTTTTCCCCCCGAATCGTTGGCTCAACATACGAGGTCTCTTACAGTAGACCGTGCACTGTGACCCTCCCTGGGGATATGTATGTGTAACCATGGGTATGTCGAACCTTAGAATATGAAATCTAAACATGATATCACTTGCATGAACTTCAAGAGGTAAAATTTGATTGTATCGAACTGGACAAAAGTTGAAAAACTTGTTTGTTTTCAGAACTATTTGGACCTTTTTGAGCACCTGTTCGGGTCACTTCCTCTTTTTCCTCAACAGGTTGTTTCCGTGTGTTCAAAAGACAAGCACTTCTGCTTTAACACATGAAACGCAATGGAATTCCAGCGTGTTTGCGCTTTCCATAATAGGGTTCTGTGCTTGTCTTTTTAGTAGATTGAGATTGCAATCTCTTCTGTTATTGTTGCCAAAGTTAGTGACAGGGAAAAAGTTAGTCTAGTTAACATGCCGAATTCCCCTGAGCCAAGTCCCTTTCTATTTGTATAGTTTCTAAACTTGCCATTAGTAGCGTTACTGATATTCTAAACTATGGGCAATTACGGCAAGTCTTACAAAAGTTGTATCGTCCCATAAACAACCTCCTCAAATGAATTGACCTTGAAGGATTGTGTATGTAGGTAAGGTTACTCCACCCCGAGGTTCAGAAATAAACGTACGTGAGAAAGGGGACAGAGAAATCGAAAAAAAATGTCAAACTTTCCGATGATACATCACACTTTTTCATGTACAGCCATGTACGCACACACTACAACAATGATCATGATACAGAAAACGTCTTTATGTTTTTGACCTGGCGGTCAAAAGCTAAAGAATGAGCTGCAGATTGCGCAACACCGTGGAATTCCCCGTGTCACAAATAAACAAGTGACGTAGTTTCCAACGTAGGACTTGTTTGTTTGCACTTGCGTTGACGTAGTTTCCTTCTGTTATCAAGGGTGGGGATGGAAAACATTTTTCTACTGAGAAAGGTGACGACAGCTATGTGGTATGTATGTGGGTGGGGAAAGTCTTGCACATGTACTTTCAATTGATATCGATGATTATGGACGGCCTGAGTTGATTTCGCCTCGTCATGTGTGCAATTTTCAACTCTAGGACACCTCGCTGGGTTTTTTTTTCTGTGATGTCCTATACAAAATATAAGTGGAAATGAGGCCGGGGTAGAATACAGATTTCTGTTCAAATATAATTTACGACAATCAGATTTTTGTTTGCACTTGCGTTGACCGCCCCCTTTTATTATTTGCTTTGTGAAAAACACCCTTGCTACATGTTTGAGGACAGTCACTTCCAGGTAATAGTCACCTCTATACATTTGGGGGGGGGAATAAAAATGCTGACTCACCGTGACGTTTACCTCTGGACGAACATTGGATTACTTCAGTTAGAAACTGCTTCACTAGGATTAGAATTCATACAGAAAACACATTGTAAAATCACAACTTTTCACAGTAATCAATAAAAACCTATTAGAACTTGACATCATCATGTTCCTTCTATACTTGTTCCTCAGTTATCTACTTAGTGCATTTTGCCCATGTGGGGCGGGCGTGAATATGCAATAAAGTTCATTATGTTTACCGAAGGAAAATATATTGTTTTTGCTACGTTTCCTCTTCTTCCGTTCCAAACACTAACCCCTACCCTGACCAACGACCTGATTTGTTGACGTCTCTCACCATGGTAACTGGTGTTGGGTTACATAATGTTGCAATTTTATACATTTGTAGTAGGAGGGATTTATACTCCTGTCTGACCATATATATGAGTGTATTTGAGCAAGAATTAACAGAACATACCATATGCGAAGGTAAACATTATGCATTTGCTTTGCAAATGTTACCTGCCTAGTTGTCATTGTCATTATAATCATCCAGTGACAGTGCTATTTTTAATATTAACGTAAATGACTGGCCATACACGTGCATTTACATATATTTCCTCATGTTTTTTTATCACAGGAAGCCGGAACCGTAGCTCAAGTAGGCTGAGCCTTCTCACCGGGTCATCTCTCAGCCTGACTGGTAAAGGAATCCTCACAGTTGTCATGTCTCATGTTCTATATTTACCTTCGCCAAGAAGGTTATGTTTTCAGGGGCGTTCGTGTGTGTGTGTGTGTGTCTGTAAACACGATAACTTGAGAAGGCCTTGATGGATTGTCTTGATACTTGGTAGGTGGGTAGGTCTTGATGAGACCTCAAAATGATTAGATTTTGGACCCCCTAGCGGCATGTTATGGTACTGCAGCTGAACTTCCGGTTTTGATATCTCATGATCTAGACATGCTATGGTGATGAAATTTAGATGGTAGGTAGCTCTTGTGCTGGGAAAGAAGTGACGTGAGTTTAGGCCCCCTAGCGGCTTGCTCTGGAACTGCAGGGATAAATTCTTGAAAATATTCAAAAGGGGATAACTCAAGAACCGGTTGACGGATCGTCGTGATTTTTGGTATGTAGGTAGCTTACGTGATGCTTAATATAATTATGTGACAGTTATGCAAATATGGATGTAATTTGCATAATTTATGTGCAAATTCTATAAATCAGCTGCATTCCATGATAGAACAATTGAAGCTTGTGACATTGGTAATTGACAACGAGAGAAACACAGGAAGATATTGATTATGTTAATAATGACTTAATTTGCATAATTAATGAGAAAATTTTATAATTATGTAATGATAACTGCCTGGAATTTCATACTTGTGGTATTTGAAAGTTAAATTGAGGTGAACATCATTAAACATAATTTATTCAAATCAGGACCTCATTTGCATAATTTATTAGGAAATGCTAGAATGCATTCTTTGTTAATATAAGACTGTCTTTTGGTTGAGATTATGATAAAATGATATAATTCATGAAAATAAGGTTCCTATTTCTTAAATCAGGGGGGAATAATCTAATCTAAACATTGTCAGTCATAAAGATTAACATCATTTGGCGAAGGTATGAGATCGGGGAACTCTAGTTCATCTATATGTCATAGCATGTGACAGCATGTAAATCAACATATTAGCATTATTGACATGTTTTAATAGCCCATTGAAGGGGGATGGCTACTCTCTAGAGAGTAACAAAAACCAGAGAAGTGAATATAAAGTTAACAACTTATCTCCCGGTATACGATAAGGGCTGAAACATGTTTATATTTCCCCCACCATATTTGTTTTTCCCCCACCATATTTATATTTCCCCCACCATATTTATATTTCCCCCACCATATTTATATTTCCCCCACCATATTTATATTCCCCCCATAGTGTTTATATTTCCCCCATAGTGTTTATATTTCCCCCATCATATTTATATTTCCCCCACTGTGTTAACGTTTATATTTTCCTCCACCATGTAAGTGAAAATAATATCAGTTCATGAGAACACCATATGTTGTGTCAATAAAGAATGTTTTTCCCTTTTCTGTGCTACAGTTCCGTTCACTACAGATGTATTTGTGGCGTGTGCCGACAGTATATTTTTCTCTTTTCTGCGCTGCAGTTCCGTTCACTACAGATGTATTTGTGGCGTGTGCCGACAAGGACCAGGCGGTGGTGAAGTCTCGCGTGATCCAGCCCCTCGAGAGTAGGGACACCACGTGTCGCTACCCACAGCGAGACTTCATCCCCGGGCACAGCGAGCACAACAGCGTCGTGGAGGCCATGAAAACCAGCCGGAAGACAATAGTCGTGCTTTCCGAGAATTTCAAGGACTACAGACTGTCCCGTGTGATCCTTGCCCTGAGTAACCAGCTGATCACACAAGGCCGCGTTATTCCAGTAAAAATTGATGAGGTGAGGATTGTTTTACATGATTCCAGCGCCATGTAACTGAAAGCATTATGTTGTGGCCTCTGGGATGATTGACCTAGACGCATTTGGCTACTGTCTTAGAATGTTTGTATTATGAATGTAAATGTTTTTTCTTGTTCTGAAGCACGATTAAGTCCATTGAAAGGCCCCTAGTCGATTCATAGTACATCTATATGTACGCGTATGCAGTTATACATGATTTTCCAGGCTGCCTTTAGGATTGAGATGAGAAAGTGGAAATTGTTGGTTCCACTAGCTATCAATATCATTCACCTACTGATGAGTAAAGATATCTGTATACTGTAGGATACGGAGATGGATGGCCGCTTCAGAGATGTTGTGACCTTGAACATGACGGCAATCGACGAGGCAACTTTCATCGCTAAGCTGGAGGAGGCCGTGACTTTGCCTGATCAAGATTTGTCATCGGCATCAAGATCGCCAGGTGACCCATAACAGTCTTTATACAAGCTAAATACTTTAAAACTGACTGGTGTCTTTTCTTTTTAAACAAAATGGCGTACGGTAAGTGTGTTGGCGGTAACTACTTGCACGCCTGACATTCGTTTGCAGAAATGTAATATTGTTATTCAGACAACTTAAGGATTTGCTATGAAATGACTTCGATGTCATGGGGACTTTGCCCTGTCACTAGATTATTTGATAAGACCTATTTGATCTAAATGCTTCTATGAATTGTCTTGGAACCAAAGGAAGCCTTTTGGACGTCGCTGCAGTACCAGAGCTATACACACCAGAGGCAGAGAGCACAACGTCGTCAGAAACAAGCAGTGACAGCAGCACTGGGCACACTGACTTACCACAACAAGGTAAATCCCCAACTTTCATCTGCTATTTTATAATCGTAACACCATCATTACTTCAGACTGAACATCTTGCGCATCTGGACAAAAATGACATCCTTTGGTCTTTTTTCCCCAGAATTCTATGAGGCAGAGCCCCTCCACAGCGCTGCAATCAGGAACGCCGAAGATGCAGTTGCCCTATTCAATGACCTGCACAGGAGCGATCCATACTACATACACGCGGAAACACAACACCTAAAAGCAGTGACCAAGACGACGAGCCTCCACACCCTAGCCCACTTCAGCTGCTCAAAAAGCCAGGTGGTAGCAGACAAAGCACTCGAGAAACTTCAGGACCTTGTGAGCTCGCGCATGGGGCACTGTGATCCTGACAAGAACCTAGAAGAGTTACGGAAAGCCGAGGTTATCCTCAGGGAGACGATCAACAAAAAGGGGCAGGCGGTCATCATCAAGCGTACTATGCTTAGGCTGAAGACCTGGGACTTGATCGTGTACCAGCTCGGCATCCTGCTGGACAAAGGGGACATCGACCTAGAAAACAAGTTCTTTTCGGCCATCAGTGACTTCAGCAAGACAGACTTTAAGTCATACATGAACAAAGGGCTCGTGGCCAGCTACACAGTGCAGTTTGCCCAAAGTGCTGTGAAATACCTGCAGGATATCTCCAAACGCAAGGACAGCGGGTTCACGCACGTAGAGAAACTTGCGCAACTGGTGGAGTGCCAGACGGAAGGAACCTACAAGGAGCTACTGAAGTTTCTCCGTGACGTAACGACTGACAAAAAGAAGCACTTCTCGACTGAGATATTCCTGCATATCCTTAAGAAGAAGGTACGCTAACATATGAAACCAAATGCTATAATCTCAATGTCTGTCATCTCATTATATTCTGGATTCTTCAACAAAGCTAACTATGATATTGCATGTTGCACTGAAGTCAAAAAGGTATCCAACTATTTTTCTATGACATGTTTGTCTTTTCTTCTCGAAGGTTATGCGAGTGGAGGATGCCAGCACCATCTTCCTAGACGTGCTGCAGAAGGTACTTGATGGCATCCTAAAGACCAAGAAGATGGATAAGGTGTGCAGGAGTGGACTACTCATCGTGGGGACCCAGATCTTAGTCCACATCGCCTCTAACCATACCAACCCAGGTAGGATAGGCGTACATGTTTACACACGTGCAAAAAAAGAATAGGCATAGTGTTATCTAAATACCTCTGCGCTCTTGGAGCTTGGACTCACCTTTAGACTCCACCAAATACCTGACGTTTGTCAAACATAAAACATGCCCTTTTTGAACTGTTGTATTACATACATCACACCTTCATTGACGGCGGCTTTTCTCCATAGGCATCCGTGAACAGGCTGTCAACGGCAGCTACACGAACAACATGACCGGTCTGCGTCAGCTATGGGACTACGAAGACAAGAAATGGCAGGAAGTGGCATCAGAAGTGTCTGACCTCTGCACCCCTCTGTGTTTCATGTCGAAAGATGAGGCTGTCATTCGCGCAGTTGCCGACCGTTTTTTTACTGAAACGTCTACCAGTCAGAGGCAAAGCTTTGATCCCGAAGAGGTCCCGTACCAGAACGACCCCATGCTCAACCAGGCCAAAATGTTACCAGTAATGGTGAAAAGCATCAGGCATCATCTGTATGAGGATGGCGAGATTTTGACTGTCGAAGAGTCTCAGACTGCGAGCGGCGGAGCCGCCATCTCAATCAAAGGCCGGATGTCAGACATGGACGTCTTGATCAAGGTTACAAGGCACAGCACGCGAGAAGACCTGGTGAGTAAAGAGTCTGATGGCCTGAGGAAAGAGATCCGCGTCTTGAGAGGATTGAATCATCCAAACGTGATCAACGTCTTGGCCGCGCACGATGGCCCAACCCCGCCATCCTACCTGATAACACCGCGGGTGCAGGAGGAGACTCTCATAGACCACGTCATCGGCTTGCGGAGGGCTGTCCCTACCGACGTAATTGTAACGTTGGTCGATGCCTGCAGACAGATATCTGAGGCCGTGATCTACCTTTCTACCAAAGCAAAAGTCGTGCATCGAGACATCATGGCGGCGAACTGCCTGTGTTCCTCCCCCAACGGCAAGATGCATTGTCGCCTGACGAACTTTGAACTAGCCCGAACCATGAAGAGGTGTGGAAGTGAGGCGAGGCAGGGGACGAAGTACGAGTGTCCGGGAAACCCAGAGGACCCCATAGCCTACCGCTGGTCAGCGCCGGAGTCTCTCACAAAGGACATCTTCACAAGTGCCTCCGAGGTGTGGATGCTGGCTTGCCTTATCTATGAGGTCCTAACGCTCGGGGTACATCCGTTCCCAGAATGTGAAGATCCCAGGGGAATGAAGGACTATGTAAGTACCAAAAAAAACTGAAGCTGTAAGCTTGCTTGATAAAAAGATCGCGGAATTATATCACTATCTAAATACCATTTGTGTCAAGTGATGGCTTCCATGATGTGCAAATGTTTGTAACTGGATTCTATATATATCATGACACATTGCAGCTAAATGCTGGTGAGCGGACTGAACAGCCGTCTTGCCTTTCCAAGCTGGACGAAAAAAGCCGCATCTACCAGTTCCTATGGATGTGTTGGAGCGCTGAGCCGGCGGACAGACCATCTCCGGAGGATGTGCGGACGTTCTTGGAGAAAACAGCAAGGAGACACTCTAAAGGTAACCGTATTAGTATAATATGTATCTTCCAGTGAACAACTTTTCAAGTCTTGTTCCTTAGATGTATGTATGATATGTTGTGAAGTTACAACTTACAACTTTTATTACCAGAATTACGAAGTACGTTTCAAGCTCCTTGTTCTCTAACACAGGAGATTTCTCTCACGTGTTCGTGTCTCCTCCAACGCTAAGGGCTGAAAGTATCATGCGACGGGTGAGGATCTTTCCTTTCTTTCTTTTTATATCAGTGTGAATATGAAAGAAGAAAACTTCCATTTGTTGGACAGCTTTTCAGCAATTTCAGAAAGTGGCATTGTTGAAGCTTTGGGTTGCTGTTAGTACTGTGGAATAAGTTGACAGAAAAAATAGCACAGTAATATATCTCTTTTAAGTTGAATTCTACTTGAACAGACACAATATTCATATATGTCGATTCTGATTACATTACATATAATTTTTATTGCGCAATCAAAAATGTAGTACAATAATGTAATTTGAATTACCTTGACGGATTTCTATATCTCTCTATTTATCTACCAGTCTTGCAGCAGCAGCCAAGCGTCCATTGTGGCCACAGAAAACACGTTTGCCAGCAACCAAAGCACTGGCGACGATGATTCACTCAGTATCAGCCAACCCCTGTACTATGATCCTGTGGCTGCAGACTTCCCTAAGAGTACTCCGTGCCAACGTCCACGCAAGGAGAGTCATACTAGCGACATGGAGTACGATGATACAATCCAACAGGTATTTGATTGTGATAAACAAGCAAACATTGTGTCCCTGATTTAAAATATGAGTAGAAAATGATGATATCTATCCATCCCCGTTTAGATGTTTTGATACTATTTGACATTGTTTCGATATCGTTCCATTGGTTCCAGTCGCCCGTCCAAAGAGACCCAAACGATCCACCAAGCATCAGTCAGCCACTGTACGACACCCCTAGGCCTGTGGCCCCTGGCCTCTCTGTGAGGACCCCGAGTCAAACCCCACGGCTGGCAGGTCCTACTGTCGACACGGACGATTACGTTGATACAATCCAACAGGTACCTTACTGTACACGGCATATCAAACATGTACCCGATTGATGTTATCAATGGTTAACATCTTTTCAACGTCAACTGTTCTTCAACATGTGTATAGCTATACAGTATTTATCCATAGCATTCTCTGTGGGCATAGCTATATAGTTGGTATGTATGTATAGAGCCTTTGCCACAACTGTATAGCATGAGGTAGTGTCTTATCATATAGTAGTACAGTATTATGGTAATGTATCTCGTGACAGTAACCATCTATTTCTTCATCGTAGAGATCCGGCTATCAGGAGCTACAGCCTTCGCTATATCAGAACCTGGGAACGTCTGGGGAGGGGACCACAGCAAACCCTCCACCAGGACACACTGCATCAGACCGGCATTTACGCCAGGGGGCGCGACCCAGGCCCTTTCGCGGCAGAGCCCCTCCAGAGAATGAGGAACTTGAACCACGTGGTCGGCTGCAGACTGAGCCTACACGGCCTAACCCAAGAGTCCGCGACCCCAGAGTGATTCAGTCCGAGATATTCTATATCTAACTAGAAAGGTATTGTTTTCAAATGCATGTTTACCTTCACATGGTCTAGCCCCCCAAAAACTACTGTTCTGTTTTAAATCTTACATTCATATTCATATACATATACAAGATATGGTGACCAGCTCCCCCAACTCTATCCCGCTACATAATGTACCCCAACAACACAGGGTGTCCGTTACAGCACTAGTTACCATGGTGACAGACGTCTGGTCCAGGTCATTGACTTAATTCGTTTCGAGAAGAAACTGAGCAAAGGTAAAACATCACTATAAACAAGCAGTCTGACTAGACCCAACATCGACATCTGTCTCCATCATACTTCTGCAAACGCAAAAAGAAAATTGTGTATTATTGGCCACTAGGGAAACTTACGCATTTCATAGGTCTTAGTTATTATGTTATACAGAGCTGCATATGGGCAAAGGAGATACACTCGACCGATGTTAAGTAGAACTGTAAACAACACTAGAATGAAAAGCCATTGTATGTTAAGAATTGGTTAGGCTAATGTGATATCTGTATCTAAATAACCTAGCTACTGCTGTAAAAGTACCTGTAATATATACAGTAACTACAATTATCTAAACAGAACATATCCGGGTGTCGGTATATTTGTAGTACCAAAATGTTCAAGTCTGATATTTCGGACTATTGTGTATGATAATATTTATCCATAAATTACTGTTGTGAACTTGTTGGGATGATAATGGTTTGATAAATAATGTGTAACAAATATAAAGAATATACAATCATGTGCGATATCCAACCAGATAAACTGTATATGACTATGTATATGACTATGATAATTTGGAGTGCAGAGCAAAGCGTACTCACAAAACATACTACATCAGCCTGTATCATTTGTCTGTGGTGTGTTGCTATGTAAGTATCCTGGCGTGTCAATATTACTTACAATGCCTGACACTAACAAAAATTGCAGGGCTAATTTCAATGAGATATGTATTGATCGGTGTGTATATGTACGATACGAGTGTATATATATATATATATAGGATATACCCATGTGTGTGATGCAGATGTATTAGATGGTGTATACTTTTGTAGACAAATTGAAGAGCTGGATATTAAGGTGTTTTGGATGCCATGTTACCCCGCCAGATCTTTGTATTAAGTTTCTTTTTACATTAAATGTATTTCTTCAACAAAGAAATAATTTTGAGACATATATCACTGGAACAGCGATATTCAAACGCTTTCATGTAGCAGGCCGCAAACGTTATGTAAAACAAGACCTGACCACACAATATCCAATCGTGCAAAAACACAAAGCTATCATAAAATATAACCGTCTAGGGCCATTCTAGAA
>NW_017803909.1:2486508-2530125 GCF_001625305.1 Branchiostoma belcheri | reverse complement strand
GCAGGCTTTTTAGAATGGTTTTATTTGAGTTTTTTGGCTGTGTTATAGCAAATGTATTACCTGTCGTTAGTGTGCCTTGTTTACCACGTTTGGGCATGAGTCATCACAATGGAATGCAGGGCATCAACCAATAGGCATGCAGCTTTCCTCTATACTTCTTGCTGATTGGCTGTTGGGATTTAACTTGATTAACACCTGCACAGAGCATTTCCTCCTGCACAGAGCATTTCTTGCTGATTGGCTGTTGGGATTTAACTTGATTAACACCTGCACAGAGCATTTCCATACTGACAGAATGTCTGTATTCCAAGTGTTTTGGTAGGTATTTCAAGCTTTCCTGCTCCAGCATTGGAATGCGGGGCATGCACGTTTTTTTTATTTTGAAAATCAACAGTTTGCATTATGCAATTAAAAATCCTAACCAATAAAGTAGGGAATAGCTATCCAACTGTTGTTTTAGTTGTATTTTACTTCATATTATAGTTATATCAATGTAAATCATTGTTTTCCCTTGTGTTTCTCATTCTTTCCCTGCCATGTCGTAAAATGTGGTGAACCCATCGCTGTATTTGCTCCAAAGCAAATATTGGCCTTTCTAGTTCTATTTGAATTGCCACAATATCCATATATGTCCATTCTAACTACGTTACATATACTTTTCATTGCGCAATGAATAATATAGAACGATAATGAATTTGAATGACATTCTATACCTTTTTATTTGTCTACCAGTCTTGCAGCACCATCCAAGCGTCCATTGTGGCCACGGAAAACACGTTTTCCAGCAATCAAAACGTTGGCGACGATGATTCACTCAGTATCAGCCAACCCCTGTACTATGATCCTGTGGCTCCAGACTTCCCTAAGAGTACTCCGTACCAACGTCCACGCATGGGAAGTCATACTAGCGACATGGAGTACGATGATACAATCCAACAGGTATTTGATTGTGATAAACAAGCAAAAAGGTTGTCCCTGTTTTAAAGAAATGCGTAGAAAATGATGATATCTATCCATCCCCGTTTACATGTTTTGATGCTATATAATTATATATATATATTTGACATTGTTTCAATATCTTTCCATTGGTTCCAGCCCCCCGACCAAAGAGGCCCAAACGATCCACCAAGCATCAGTCAGCCACTGTACGACACCCCTAGGCCTGTGGCCCATGGCCTCTCTGTGAGGACCCCGAGTCAAACCCCACGGCTGGCAGGTCCTACTGTCGACACGGACGATTACGTTGATACAATCCAACAGGTACCTTACTGTACGGCATATCAAACATGTACCCGATTGATGTTATCAATGGTTAACATCTTTTCAACGTCAACTTCAACATGTGTATAGCTATACAGTATTTCTCCATAGCATTCTCTGTGGGCATAGCTATATAGTTGGTATGTATGTATAGAGCCTTTGCCACAACTGTATAGCATGAGGTAGTGTATTATAATATAGTAGTACAGTATTATGGTAATGTATCTCGTGACAGTAACCATCTATTTCTTCATCGTAGATATCCGGCTATCAGGAGCTACAGCCTTCGCTATATCAGAACCTGGGAACGTCTGGGGAGGGGACCACAGCAAACCCTCCACCAGGACACACTGCATCAGACCGGCATTTACGCCAGGGGGCGCGACCCAGGCCCTTTCGCGGAAGAGCCCTTCCAGAGAATGAGGAACTTGAACCACGTGGTCGGCTGCAGACTGAGCCTACACGGCCTAACCCCAGAGTTCGCGACCCCAGAGTGATTCAGTCCGATATATTCTATATCTAACTAGAAAGGTATTCTTTGCAAAGGCATGTTTACCTTCACATGGTCTAGCCCCCCCAAAACTACTGTTCTGTTTGAAATCTATCCATCACACGGTGTCTGCTTTAGCAGAAAGTGAGCAAAAACAATATGTTTCTACGAAGGTAAACATCACAATAAACAAGCAGTCTGATTAGACCCATATTTAACAACATCGAAAAGAAAATTGTATATTACTGGCCACTAGGGAAACTTACACAATTCATAGGTCTTAGTTATTATGTTATACAGAGCTGTATATGGGCAAAGGAGATACACTCGACCGATGTAAAGTAGAACTGTAAACAACACTTGAATGAAAAGCCATTGTACGTATGTTAAGAATTGGTTAGGCTAGTGTGATCAAGTGTATCTATATCTGTATCTACATAACCTAGCTACTGCTGCAAAAGTACCTGTAATATACAGTAACTACTGGTACAATTATCTAAACAGAACATATACGGGTGTCGGTATATTTGTAGTACCAACATGTTCGAGTCTGATATTTCGGACTATTGTGTATGATAATATTTATCCATAAACTACTGTTGTTAACTTGTTGGGATGATAATGGTTTGATAAACAGTATGTAACAAGTATACTTAAATATACTGTATAAGGCTATGATAATCTAAAGTGCAGAGCAAAGCTTACTCACAAAACATACTTCATCAACCTGTATCATTACTTCTGTCTATGTTGATTTACTAATGTATGTATCCTGGCGTGTCAATATTACTTATAATGCCTGACACTAACAAAAATTGCAGGGCTAATTAAGGACATATTTTAATGAGGTATACTAATCGGAATTCGGAATGTATATGTACAATACGTGTATACTCGGGAAATATCATGTGCGTGTGATGCAGATACAATTTATTAGATGGTGTATACTTTTGTAGAAAAACTGAAGAGTTGGATATCAAGGTATTTTCGATACCATGTTACCCCCGATTTTTGTATTAAAGTTTTTTTTTTTACATTAAATGTAGTTCAGCAATAAAATCATTTAGTGAGATATCACTGGTACAGCGATATTCACACACTTCCATGTGGCAGAAGCTATGAAAAACAAGACCTGACCACACAATATCACCACAATCGTGCAAAAACACAAAGCAAAAACACACACATAACCGTCTAGGGCCATTCTAGAATAAGATAAAAAGTATCCTTAACAAAATAACATCGACCGAACATACGACGGAATTTTGAAACGTGTTCTTTATTGACGGTTGCTCCCAGTCAACATATACATTGCTCTTCCTGAGGCTAACAGTTAAGATACGCGCTTATTTTTTTTGCAGCAGTATTGAATGACATTGCGGATACATTGCAGAGACAAGATCATTCCTAGCTAAGGATAGTGAAATAAAGGTGTGTAGACATTTACCATTCGTCATCTTGAATACCTATATGTTGGAAGGGTGCAAACGTCCGTGATGCTGAGGTCACATTTCCAAACCGGTGCCCTGCCGGGCTGTGTCGATTAACGAAAAATCAACAATTTATATCAAGAATATACGCAAATAGTTCCCATTATTAGTTTTTCCTCTTTTTTGTGCTTTGTTGTCTTTTACTATCATACTTTTCGTTCCATACGACTGCCCGGCCGGGCCCCGGTTTGGAAATGTGACCTCAGCATAAGTCTTCCTTTGACAAGGCAATGTTTTCTTGTGTACACAACTTCTGTTGTTCTTCTATACACATATATAATATATCATAAACGCAGCGGCAAAACGCGATGAAAATACGAGTAGAGAAGTAAGTATGTCAAATGCCAGCCACTGTTAACGCATTAAGCAGGCATAGTAGAGTCTCGTACATTTACGCGAGATTCAGTTGAGATGTCGCGTGAATATCACGTGAATATCACGTGAAACCCTTGGACTTAAAATACATACATGTATCATCCTGTCCAAGTCATCAAAATCGATTATATCCGATTTTATAGCCAGATGTTACGGGGTCTATATTTTATCGGATGACTTAGATTCTTTAACCCTACCCAACTATGACATCCAAAACGGATCTACCACCACCCATCTGCTTGGAAATAACAATATATTCACATTTCATTTATATGGTGCTAACAAACAAAAGTTAAAAGCCGTACACAAATTTTCGTTATCAGTTTCAAGTTGGCAATCCATAGGGAAGACATAACTTAAAGCTATACAATTTAAGTAAGGCATTAGCATTCCGGCACAAGTAGTTGACATAATATTCCTATAACTTTGGATGCTTTTCCTTTTCAACAGAATACCATGTGATGCCCAACCAGATGCCCAATATTTCCTTGCTATACCTAATATCTAAAAGTAAACTCGAATAAAAATTCATATCAAACTCTTCTTTCTGAAGATTTTTAAAGCAATTATTTACATGTGGTAACATTTTAGGTTTGAAATAGAGGCCTTCGATAATTCAAAATGTTCCCAAATTCATTTTTGTTGGTCCATATAGTATTCAATGACGTAATGTACTACTCCCGTCATATTTCTTCAACTATCATTAATATTTGGGGTATAAAATGTGATGATGCAGGAAATAAATAGTCCATGTCATCTACTTAAAACGTTTTAAAGTAACGTTTCTTGAACACATCGAAATCTAAAAAGTTAAGAACAAGTACATTTGAATTTTCCTACTAGTTTGCTACAGCTAAAGCTTAGACTACAATACGTGTTGTCATATCTGATATAAGTTCATAAAACGTAAAATAGCATTTTGGCGTTTAAGTTACTTCACTTTACTCAAAGTGTGTAGGAAATATGCATTTTGTAGAGCAAATCGTGCAGATACCACCATTTAGGATTTGTCGAACAAATATTTTCAAAGAATTCTTGAAGCAATTTTCATGACCAATAAATACCCTAGTGAGGTAGCACCGTAAATCCATCAGATACTACATGTACACACTATCTACCAAACATTATGTAGCGACTAGGTTTTGCTGTTGAGTTTTTTTCTGGGTACTTCGAGGTACTTGTATGTAGTAGGCAGAGCAGTTATGCGACTTATGGTGCAATACTCCATGAAGTCGCTAAGATGAAGAAAGGCGCTGCAGACAACTCTACCATGAAGAGAAGCCGTCATGCCAGAGTGCTCGGAACAGCTCAGTTGGGCAGTGGTATTATATTAAGGGTGAGCTGGCAGTATTTTGTAACAGAGTCTGAAAAGAGAGAACGTACTGGAGTAGTTACATGTGCATAACGAAAGTAACAGCGACACTGTTTATACAGTATTATTGCAATAAAAGCTTTGGCAGTTTGGCGGAAACGAGATGAGACACATTAACAATGTCTCCTCGATACAGCCAACAGAACACTACATCTTTATGAGAGGAGGAAAATTCACAATTAAAGCAACAACTGGAGATGCGGTTAAAACATGTGCATCTCCTCCAGCTTCAAAGCAATCGCCACAGCAGACAAGCAGATACTGAGAAGAACAAACAGTTACAGGAAGCTACAAGCGACGAACTTCTCACAAAGGACACAGATTGAGAACAACACAACACCACCGTCACCCAAAAATAATCGGCCATTTTGTAGCGACTTGAGCTTCTTCTGTGCCGGTCTTGGCGTTCTTCCTCAGCCGTAGGTGTGCTGCGGCACGACGCTTAGCGTCATCTGGCAGTAGTATGTGAAGGACTCTGCAAGAAAAACGTGTGTAGATAGAAGGTGAGTAACTTTTGCTTGCGATACCAGTGGTAAAGGGAGAACACACGCACAGCAAACTTTGAGCATACCACCCATGTTGTGAATGCATCCATGCTCTCCATCCACTGCAGGGCAATATCCATGCTCTGTGAAACTACATGGAACTTGTAGGATTAGATAGGGGTTAGACCATGAAAAGCAGTATTGGATGTTAGGACCACTACAAATAGTGATTTGATATGAAATGCGTACCCTAAACGTTGTATTGGTAAGGCAAAGCGCCGCGTGCATGTTTGTTTACCTAGCCCGAGTGGGTAGTATTGATACTATGCAATAACAATATTTTAAACTTAACTTCAAGCATGAGTTTACTCCTATGCGTGACAACAGCATGGTTACCATTTCAGTACAAAACACTTTGCACATTCACATCCACAGGCAAAGAATCTATTTTCAACGAGCCAAACGTGATGTGGCAGCTGAAACAAATGAGATACTTTGGGGATGATTAATGTTGTTAACGTTGGAAGAAAACAGGGTTAGTGGTAAGGTTTTCAAATGGGTTAGATGACATGTGGTGTTAACATGTGTTATGATCATCTATGGTGTTACAACCTACATCATACCCTAAGGCATGATGGTGACACACGTCTTCAGAAACTTACCGAGGAAATTTGTCAGGAACTTCGGTTTGTCCTCCCAGTAAACCCCGACAAAGTAGAAGGGGATGCCCGATAACATGATGATGGTGCCGAAGAGGCATTCGTACGGGATTTGTACGAATGAGAAGACCACCAGGAAGATGCAGACGAGCAGGAAGATGATTGGGAGGGCCAATGGAACCTACGGAGACAACATTGATACGATTAACATTTTCTGTGAAACAACAAAGAACTTTGTGCAAACAGCCCAGTCAAAACTGAAAACACCGTGTTGACATCATTGAGTACAATATTTTCTACAGCCGTACGTAACAACTTGTCCGCCTACCTTGTACGGTCTGGGCATGTCGGGTCTGCGGTACCTCAGCATTATCATGCCGACAGTGGCGATGCCGAACCACAGGTACCAGATGTAGCTGACGTAGTTGATCAGGACGAAGATGTCGTCTGATACCAACATGATCACCGACAACGTGCACTAAAAGGGAACAAAGCCATCTTTTATTACCACTTCGGAAATTTTACCAAAAGTCCAACGGAAAATAGTGGTTTTTTACTGTCTTGTGATTCAAGAGTGCAGGCAATGAATAACAAGATATGGATGGGTATCCTCACCGTGAAGATAAGAGCCGGCACTGGAGACAGGCTCCGCGTGTGGATCATCGCCATAACGTCGGGGAGATGGCCTTCACGTGCTCCCACAAAGAACAACCTGTAAAACGTCAACAACGCTGCAATGACTGACAATCTGACGATGTACGCATTCTAGAAAAACGTCCTCAAAGATGTACGGTTTCAGATGTACATCAGCTATAACAACAATATCCGTGTTAACCTCTGATTGATGCTACATTGGTTGCTGTGATCACTGACCTTCCGGAAGTGAAAAGAGAGCCATTGACCCCTCCGAAGCAGGACAGGGCCACGGACACAGGAATGATCCAGGACATCACACCGAGGAGCTGGTCGCCGAAAGTCTTCATGGGAAATAACGGTTAACAATTCAAAATAACGAAAACCCTCGAAAGCTATTACATTGAGAGATTTCGATTAGTAAAAGAACATACAGCCAACATAAAAATATAGAAATGCAAGATGATAAAAGGGATGATTGAGATTCAGGAATACGAGAGAAACTCACGACGGCTACGGCGGGGGCAGCCAGCATCTGGACCGGCGACAACACGGTGAAGTACGCGATATTGGTCAAAACATAGACTGTGGTGACCAGCGACAGGCCAATGATGATGGCCCTTGGAAGATTTCTGAAGAAAAAAAGAGATAACCTGGCGTCTTAAAATCTATTTTTGATTCGGACAAAAGTTTCACACTTATTCATCTACTGATACCAACATTAGTTAGCAATAGCAAATTTGTTCGTAAGGTAAAGAAGAAAATAACTTACACAAACGGGTTCTGTAGCTCTTCTGTGACGAAATTAAGGTAGTTCCTGTAATAGACAAAATGGTACATGATAAATGTAACGTTGTGAAAAGTTAAAATAACTGACATACAATAACAATATCTCGAACTCCAATTATACACGATAGCAGACGTCTAAGCAGAGCATCATGCCCACTCACCAGCCTCCATAGGCGAACAGTCCGGAGTAGAACCCCACGGCTATAGCGCCGACGTCACTTGATGTGCCTTCAAAAGCTTTGTCCGGCCTCAGGTATTCTGCCTCACCTGCGTACCAACAGATTAGATTTCAATAACTTAGGCCATGGTGAGCGAAGTATGCCAACGGGATAAAATTCAGAAGCAGAAATACAGAGAATTACGATAAAATGTCGGTTAATTTGTTTATGGTAAACATAATTCTGAGTGCACAGTGCCAAGATGCTGTACCAACCTTTGCCTATCTGTACAAAGCCGCAGATGATGATGAGGATGAGTGCCAACACTTTCGCCACAGTGAAGATGTCCTGTACCCGTGTGGCGGCACGGACACTGGCGCAGTTGATGAACGTCAAGGTCACTACAGAAAAGACGCATTACAAATGTCAACTACACAAAGTTGCATGTGCTCTTAACGATTGAAAATTGAATTTGCGTACCGTGGGTAACACAGCACAGGACTATCGCGGCCACGTCTGCAGTTCCCACTGTCACGAATAGGTGTCGCCAGAAGCGCGTTTGTTAGCACCAAGGCCAGGGCGTGGCCAGCCCATTGTACGAACCATATGGAATATTGAAGGGTTTTTATAAATGAGCATAATGATGTCTGAACGTCTAGACTCTAAAGAGGTCGACGTTGAATACTGAAAAGTCTCTCAAGCTCCCACTTCTGTGTCACTCTTCGATTATAAACGGATGCATTGGTGATATAAGTAGGTCATATTACATAGGTTAACTATATATTTCGCTTCAAAATGTATCAATTAGTCGAGTAAAGCCATTTCTTGAAAAATTCACATCACTAGTGATGTCCCAACGATAATAAAAATGGTAATCTAAGGAAAGCTAAAAGGATTCCGCTGCAGTAATTTGATATCCATCCCCTTAGGAGGTTTAATAGAGATACGTGTGATTGATAATCCGGGTATGCAGATGAGACGCAGCTGGATGGTACCTGAAGTGCATCTGTATGGCCTTTAATAATAATACTGTATTATGCTCGGCTTTCCCCAAGCTACGCAGGGGTCGCAGGCTAACCATTTTTGGACAGGTCTTCCCTCCTGCTAGTAAAAACCCACGTGTACCGGTATCTACTGTGTCCATATCCTGGCAGGACGCCAGATGTACGACAGTGACAGGATATGTGGTGTGGAGTGGCGGGAGTGGTTAGTGGCAGATAAACATCTCCGGCCGGCTCATGCCGGATTTGGGGATTCCCTCTACCGGTGCAGAGTAAAAACAAACACCGAGGATTTTGAAAACTGGGCGGGGTCGAAAATCGGGTTGAATATTTCGTCGGTTCTCCTCTTTTTCATTTTTTTGCTATTTTTATTTGACTGTTAGTGGTTACTTTTTGACCTCGATTTAGATGGGGCGGTTTGAGTATAATAATCATACTCGTGCATACTGTAGTGTCGAATTCGTGGTCATTTATAAATATAAATATGTATGCGTTTGTCTTGTTTTGTCCAAACGCCATTTTCGTCTGCTTTCTAACATTACTGTTCTGTGGTCCAACATAGATCATTTTTGTCGGCTACTAGTGTTTATACATGTGGTATAATAATATCTCTGATATTAACGTCAGCAAGGTTTCGTGTCACACAGCCATCATCACGCTCTCTAGACAATCTACAATGAGGAAAGGCCCGGCAGTAGTCTCCTACATTGTCATACGGCGGTCTCACGCAGGGCATAACACAGCGCCGTTTTACCATAACCAAACTCGTGACTATCACGAGGTGTAGGACAGGTACATCAACATACTACTCTTCTAGGGCCATAGCCATAGGGGCCTGCACTTAATGAGCTATGGGATTGAAGAGCATTTATCGATCACAATAATGCAAATTTATCTAACTATCGCGTCTTTTTCTGTGAGGGAACGAATTGCAAGACTAGACTAAGCAGGGCCACTAAACATTGCGAACGTAACTCCAAATACGCAACATGCCGAAATACGACACTACACACAGAATGGTCACGGCCATGTCACATGGTTTTTAACATGCGAGGACGTCTCTTCACCTCTCCCCTCCTCCATAAATCGTACGCGTTTCGTTGCCAGAAGTAGGCCAGTTGTTACCTCGTATCACAAAATCACAGCATGTGATTTCTATAAAAACAGTAACATGTGACGCGTGAAAAATGCGATAATATAGGTTACATTACGATACGGGGGGTCTTAAGAACGACGGTAAATAAGGATTCGAAGTCTACAAACTTACCGAGACACAGGACAGCCAGAAGTCGGATGGCAGAGTCGGGCCCGTCGCAGGTCGGGAAGAACGGTTTGACGATGTAGTTGGCGAAGGTGAGCGCCACGATAGCTTGTGTGGTGGGCCTGATGATGAGTAGGTTGATCCACAGGCAGAGGAAGGCCAACAGTTTACCCATGTGTCGGCAGAACTTCTGCGCCCCCGCCGTGGAGCACCGCCCCGCGCAGCCCTCGAAGGCGTCGCCGAACGCCTCCAGGACGTAGATGTAGTCCCCTCCTGACTTGGGGATGCAGGTGCCGAGCTCGGCGAAGCATAGCGCACCGATGATGGTGACCACCCCGCAGATGGCCCACACAATCACCGACAGTCCAACCGACCCGCAGTTCGCGATCACGCCGACCGGCGACACGAAGATACCCGAGCCGATGATCGTGCCGACGATGATGGCGACTCCGTTCATCAGGGTCACCCTCTTCTTCATCTTGACCGTCTCCTCCCCGTCTCCGTCCCCGACGTCCATGTTCTCCATGGACGGAGTCTTCTCCGTAGCCCCGTTGCCTTGGATGTCCGGTGCCATGTTGGTCGCGCGACTGTCCTGCGGGTACGTTTGTCAACCGTGGGTCCTGACTGAATGATGACCAACCACTAGCGTCCAACAACTTACGGCCTGGGCGGCGGCACAGCGGGGTACGTGTGGGAGGGGCCTACGGTACCACCTGTTCGAATGAGCAGAGACAAGTGGTAAGACTGGTTTAGTAGCGACAGAGACGCAGTATTTACAGGATAATGTTTTCCCCACCCTAAGGCAAAATGAATACATCCATTTATATGCAAACTCAGGTCGACAACACTTGTTACTTAAAGCAAAATTGTGGCAACAGAAAACAATGAACCGAAGTTTCCTGTCCGAGAGATCTGTGAGCTGTTCCTTGGTCTGTCTGAGTGAGACTTGTGAATATGTAAACGCGTTATATCGCGAGGATCGCACGTGACCCACATACCCAGTGACAGAATGTAAACATGCAGACTCGTGACGGACAGCAGACAAAGATAAAATAGCACCGCAAACAGACTTGTTTAAGACTTCGTTTGCATAGAGGCGGGACCTCTTCACACTGAGCTGACCCCCGGGCTTCACCCAAAGATCCCGTGATGTTTAGAGTTATGGCAAACTACGACGTTTGTGTGTATAGATGTCCAAACCACGCTACCATGTGTTTACAATAAAAGAACACAACGAAGAGAAACGGAGTCTGTACTCACAATAATTAGGAGAGATGTTCATAAAACTCAGTTATAAAAAGAAAGTAATACATTGTATCTTTAAAATGATATCATCGCGGTGGTTCTCAGAGGTTGACAATTAAATCATAGTAAAAATTAAATTTCAGACTATCAAAAACAAACGGTTTGGAATGACTCTCTTTTACAGTGTCGCCATATCGCCACTCATTCAGTAACCGTAAAATTACAATCAAACTCCTAGAAACGGCCCCACATCCAACACAGCAAAATCACTACGAATCTTTCAATACACAGAGAACAGGACACAAAAAGAGCAGCGAACACAAAAGGATGTCACACACATAGAGGCCCACAACAACACAATGTGACAAACAAAGAGTCCCTTTGCACGCAACCACTATGTATAGAGTAGAGGTCGAGGGGACATACAGGATAGAACACGATGAGAGGGACTGTCCTAGAGGGACATGTGAGGGGTTAGTTACAACAGCGATCATATCGTCATTCAGAGGGGACGCGGAGGCTTCGGTCTTGCGATAGCCTCAAGAGTAAAACCTCATGATGAAGAGCCCAACACACTAATCGAAAAGATTAGGGATGACCTCGTTTGCCTTGCCCATGCCTTCTTTCCCGCCCCTTATTTGGGTGGCGGTCCGTCCCTCATCAATCTAAATCAGGCGGATGTATAACTTCCCATCAAACTCGCTCGTCCTGTCAAAGTAGTTTTCTGTTGAACATTTTTTCGAATTGCCCTCATCCAGCTTGAAATGTAGGCTAGACTTAAAACGGTGCATCTTTTCGCCTTAACGTACGGCATGAGGGTTATTGAAAATTACATTTACGTTACTCTATTTGATGTACAATCTAGTTTAAGCAAACAAAGGCATGTTCGAAATATCACGGAAATTCCACACTTCAAACTGCGTGTCTAACCCTTGAAGCTCTGAAGAGTCCCTCCGTCGCGATTGCATCATGACTGATGAAATATTGCATCATCGGCAGCGTGCCGTGAAAACTTGATCACTGGGCGTGAAGAAGTGGCAACAAAGAGAGCTAACAGAAACAGACGTGTTAAAATGTGTAGTCTGGAGTACTCAGACGGATCTGTCCACTCTACGTACGTGTATAAACACTCGTACATGCCATGCCATATCAACCAAGGTTACGTACAAAGTGCTGCTTGATTCCAGTCCAAACTTGGCGGACCAACGCTCTAATTTGGGGTCAAGGTCTGGAGCGGCTTCAAGTTGTAGCTTAGTGACAAAGCAAGCAGCTCAGTGACCTAAAGGTTACTTTTGAAAACGGATCTCTGTAAAAATGGCTAGTTTCCAAGCATGGATACGAAAATTGTTCTACTAACACGGTAATCATCTACGCAATTCTTTACAGGCTCAAATTTATTGTAAATATTCGGCGCTGGCTATCAATGCTACAACACGTAACGACTGACCCAAAGGGTGGACTTTGTCTGCTTTTTGGGCCAAATATTTGTCTTGACAACGAAGCACATCGTAAATGACGTACCTAGATGAGGATGCTCCTATCTGTCCTCTCAAGATGACCCAAATTTCGTTGTGACGGGAAGCGGCGTATGAAAGTTTCTTGCTATAAACTTTACCACATCCAAAGCACGAATGAACAAGCCCTAACCTGACATCTCTACATTGCCTCTGTTGGTGCCTTGCTTACTCAGTCACTTTCTTGTCGGAAACGCCCACTAAAATGTACATATGATACAATAGAAAAGCCTTCGCACCTATTTGGTTAGCACACTATAGGGGAAAATGGCATTCTGCTAGCATGCTACGCATGGTGTAGAAAATAGCATTAGAGCTGTCAGCATACAGTTTCTCAGTAAAACTACAGAATTTAAAATTCCAATACCTTCTGTCGACGGCGTGTCTGGTGAAATAAAACCCGTATTAGATCGACAAATAAGCAGATAGCTTCAGTTTGCCCCCAGACTGACAATTTGATTGTAGACCCTGTGGGAAGGCTTGACCGATGCCTATTTACGCACAGTGGACGTACATTTTTACTAGTGAACGGCCGAACGGAACTGATAAACTAGGACATTTGGCACTTACACTTCAAATGTGCATTGGAGCATTAGAACATGTCAAAACAAAACATTCTTCCATCCATGTAACGTTACTGTAAATTATATATTTAAAGGGTAGTAAAATGCCCATTCTCTTTCCCTTCGAAATGAACTACCAGAAAAACACTTTCTATCCGATTTTTTGTGGTTCTACCTCTTGGCACCGCCCCCTCCAGTACCTATCCCACCCCTACATACCTTTATCATTGTTTATTCTGCAGACAACAAAATACGGCAACTTACCTCCACCAAATCCCGTACGCAGCCTGCCTTCTTCTATCGTAATCTTCATGCACTAACAATCGTTCTTCTCAAAATGGCCACTACAATTTTTTTTTCTGTTTGCTCGGACGATAAGAATCAAGCCACAACAATACAAGTAGTACCGTTGAGTGGCACTTGTAGTGCTTGCACAAGGCGCCACCTGTCTCTTGTTGTAACCTTCTTATGAACTGTAGACCTGTCTGGCTATCAGACCATATGTGTGGGTCAAAAGTGAGGTCTCACAGAGTACACAAACCATCAGAATCACGGAAGCAATAGCAACGTGCATAGCTGATAACGATGCAGACTGAGAGGATTGGGTTAGCATTTTTGTGCCCTTTGCGTTTATTACGATAACAGTAATAAGAATGTTTTCTACACATTGATAACACAAAACATACAAGTCACTTATCTCGAGAAATAAACCCTAGCACAGTCTAGTTACCAAAATATACGTTGAGTAGGTGCACACAGTTACCTTGGCTCGTTTAAATTTGAAGACAGACATCGTATATATCTAGACCAGGTGTTATGTGACCTATCGGGAGGCGTGGCTCACTCCATCAGTAGTCCAGTATGGACAGGGGGTCTTTCTCTTAAAACAACACAGCTGTATTTTCCTTACGGTTCGAAGCAGGCCCTGGTTCGAAGGTCGGTAGTTTGATACAGTGTCCACAAACGCACTGACCACTCCACGGGTCACTGACCTGTTGTAGTACACTACACTGACCACGTAGACAATGGACTTTTCACTCAGCTTATTAAAATGACGTTACACTGATTTAAGTGATTACAGACAACAGACCAATCGACTAATCATACACTGTACGTTTTCATAAATTTCCAAGCCTTACCAGTTCTCGACCTGTACAAAATTAGCAACATTCGGATTTCCATACACACTTGAAGTACTTCTATTTATAAGTTCTAACGTTGAGGACCACGCCATGTTTATAATTTCAGTACATTTATGTTTCACGGATATTGACAGGGCTCACAGTATCCCATGAATAATAAATATCCAAGAAAAAAGGGAAAATCATAAGCTTATATCTTAATATTCCTTATTCCACATCTGTATGGACTCGGAGATTTCATACAGTATCCATAGGTACAAATTATGTCACGTACATTGATAAAATGGATAACAGCTCCAAAGCAACGACACAAAAAAATTGATACAATCTTTCTATATCAAAAGACCCATTGACCTACTATCATCCAAGTCTATCCCTAGGGAAATTCCACAGAATTTGGTACATGGTTATTTTGTGCATTACTGATCATTGAACGAAAAATATACATATTCGTGAATCAGAAAATATTAACAATCAGTTATTAAGAAAAAGCATAATGCACTGAAATTGACCATCAATACGTCGCCTTTTCATAATAAACATTGTTTGGAATCTTTGGACACTTCCTATCAAAGGTTACAATAACGACAACACAAGGTTGACGGTGTTTCAATTGTTTTGGTTCCGTGTAGCCATACTGAAATAATAACATAAATTGTTGACATGAGTGCCAGTGCTTAAATATCAACAACCTCAAGTTACGCCAAAATCAGGGTGCTCAGGGGCATGTTGTCCTTTCTCAGCCATGCATCCAAAAGTGGCGCGAACACAATATCCAGTTTCCGCGTGACCAATTATAACCGCGCTCAAGGACCTTGCCGCGCTGCCGTGCGTACTACGGCATGGGGAGGATCTGGATTGAACCGGTTTGTGTTGAATTACAGGGTAGGAAACCCACGCGCCACTTGCAAAGGCTTTGGCGGACGCCCAGGGCAAACAGTACTCGTGCAACATACGACATACTCCTCACGGTCTGGTAGTGATTTATCTAATCATTCGTGTGCCCTTGGTTCCAAATCTCATCATACCTAATTGCAAAATTCAGATTGTCCGTTGTATTTACCGGCGCCTCATTAATTGAATGCCCATTTAGTAAGCTTAAAATTTTTGAGTCATACTAGTAGTACTAGCAAGGGGCTATATGCGGGTCACACAATAGTCTATTAATTGACACCAGTGAATATCATGGCGTTTCTGCCCAGCAGGGATTCCCGCCATTGTTTTGTTTACCCTCTGACTCTGGACGATGTCCCTCTTTCCAGAAAAGCCAACCATTTTCTACGTAAAACAGTGGAACGCCTCCCTCATGTGGTATGTGTGTGTGGCTACAAAACTTCTCCCTCAGCATACGATATGTATATTTGAAAAAAAAATCGTAGCTTGAAATCCTGGAATAAAAGCCTGGAATTTGTTGCTGTTTTCCATATGGCCTCAGGGACGTGCCCAGCCAACACCCCCACCGCTGACCGACAGGCTGGGCCTCGCTGAAATCCAAACAAGGCATGTGCCTTCAGCCGGCCGGCTCAAACAAAGTATGTATTCACGCCACGTTGCTCAGCCGGCCCGTCACAGCAGTTTACTGGAGGTTCGGACTACGTACCCTGTGCATACATGAATATATGATGTATATCTTACCTTCTGTGGCTGTAGAAGAGTGTAGAGTGTGCTATCCGAGCTGGACCATCGTCTCTTGTGTCTGCTTCCCGCGCCCTGAAGTGCAGGCTTCACGCTGGGGCAGTTTGCATGTCAGAGGTCATTAGGACATGCCATTTGCAAAATATGGGGGTGCATTTCCTTTTTCGCATCCCCGTTCATATCATATATCTGTAATTAGATTCCAGCACTGGATACGTACCTACAATTAATATATCATAATACAAGGTTTATCACTTATGTCTTGTATTATATCTATTTAAGGTTTTATATTGTAATAATAAAATCAGGCCATCCCCACAAAAATGTAAACTTCATATGTATATGTCCCGGACATCATCCAATACTGGAGTTGTGTTGCATCATCTGGAGGCACGTTTCGCGTAGATCTTCTCCAAGCAGACGTGATGCTATACCATGTGCTCTGTGCTTTTTTCTGAAAGTACATAAAGAAAAATGAGGAAGATATACGGAGTTATACGTTGGAAAGGCAAATTCTCGTCACAAAAAAATTATTTTCATTCTGACCCCTGCTATCCTTCCCCGGGCCACCCCATAAAGAGACAACTGACGCCAGGGGAGATATAGATGGTTGCAGGGATGATGAATAGATATAAATGAATAAAACTCCATCTGAACTAGATTGGACACAGTCCCATAACCACGTGACCCTGGATCCAGGATGCCTGGGTCAATGACCGAAGATAAAAGAAAGACGACAGCCTTCAAATATCGAGGTTAGCGTGCCGCCATGCATCCAATGAAATTATGAGGGTTGGTACGCAGAGAAAAAAAATCAAAGAGTATACAAAACAAAAATTCTGCAAGATATGTTTCTATCCTTGTTGAACATCGTTCGCAACACACATTTTGTTATGTTGATACATTTTGTTTGTTCAATGTATTTACTTTTTATATTTCATCCTTTTTCAAGTAAAGTATACGCAAACTACTAAGTGGCAATTACAGAGAGGATGTTTTACGTACGTCCGGTTTGCTGCCATTGTCTAGAGCACTTATGTACAACATGTACGTTTATAGCGGTAACCTGAGCCCTGGTACTTCACGGCATGTAATAGCGGAAACCATTAAACCTCTGCCACGCGTCAAACCAACGTTTCTTATCTGAAATAGCGCTGTTGTTACAACGCCTCGCCGTACTTTACGATAACGTGTTCTAAATACGGACCAGAACGTTTACGTACGACCGTGGACCACGCCCTCACCTGACGCAACGAACGTCATATCTAATTTAAAAACTAACTTCCGTTACGTGTGTACCCAGCTGTCAAGGTTCTTCAAAACTCCCACGCGGCACCTTTTATGATGACGTAAGTGGTGGAATATTAAACTTGTCTAAACCGCAGAGATATTTACGACCACTTTCACTTGAAATAACACTACAGTCTTGCGTCATTGCCATGGGCTGGTCTTATAAGTTGCGTGCTGTAGAGAGAAATGATCTATGATAATATTTCGAGGGGGGATTGCTGTTTATATATTATATTTTAGTTATGAATATATCCCATTTCTAATATACATGTATCCCCAAACCCTATATAATGTAATCACAATGAATAAAACAATGGTGTTATTAATAATTATAGCATCTGCATCATATTTAATCTAGTTATGGTGGGGGGTTGCGGAATAGAAGTGACGCCCCTTCTCCCCAAAGCAACTGTACACATTCTTGGCATAGTCCAGAGTACACAGACAATACGCCCTTCAGTTTGACGTAATCTGGGCTATGTATGGACGACTGGCCAAATGGTCCCATGGTACTCATTTGACCTTGACAGATTCTAGATCACCACTACTAGAAGCTTAAGTCAAGATAACTACTAGTATATCGCCGATAGCATGATCAAAGTTAATGATAAGAATGGTCTACAGACAGACAACTTTTCTCCTTGGTGACCCAAGGGACGCCATCTATCACCGGGGCGACAGCTGATACCCCCCGCGGCGTTTCGGACGATATTCCACAGATTTTTTCATAAATCATACTAGTATATTCATCCCCGCTTATGTACCCATGGTCACAAGTTCACAACCACAGCTAAAGATATTACGTTGCCTCGCTGAAAAGCTCCGTGCGTTAGAAACCGAACTCCGGCCGTTTTCAAGCTAATCAGCCCCTGAGATCAGGTTGATCCCGTCATCTACGATTGGAATATCTGTGTAATTATATGTGACGCCACGAAGGTAATGAATAAGGTCGCCGATGTAAACTTGTTATGGTAGCTGAAAACACAAGGGTACAAATGGCCCAAAATCAGCATAGCCGTCTGTTACTGTGACTTTAATCTAATGGCTTCTTTTGTTGTTCAAAAGCAAACAGCTGGTAAATATTAGCCAGAAATAATGTCTTTGCAAACTGCTTTGTAATGACAGTCATCTTTGTGTGTTACATTGTACTTAAGAGTCAACTTTTTTTCAATACGGAGCTGTTGATATGTAACGTTACAATGTCTAACTGCTCACAGCCCTGTAGAATTCTAATTGAAATGCCTGCATATGAAGCTGGATATTTTGGAACTGGAAGGGACTTGTACATACCATTAATTGTACATGCTAGATTGTTAAGTTCCTTACTAAGCCATGGCTAAATTTTTAAGTCTAGATTTTTAAGCCCTTGCTATGGCTAACCTAATATTTACTTGAATTACAATCATAGACTCTGATTTACTAGTGCTTGCATTTTCATCTATCTATTTATTCCAATCCGTTTAATATGCTGCACTTATATGCACCGATTATCGAAGGTCACCATGATAGTGCCATATATTTTGATTGGCTGAAATACAGTAATCATAACACTGTGTCTGTCTAGAATAACGTCTGTATTTGTACCTCTGTGGGTACACAAAATGACAGCGCTGGGAAGCATTGCTGAGATCGTATAGTTTATTTGGTATCCAAGCTGAAGTACAAAAATGAAAGGAACCTCGTGGCACATGAAGTACTACTTACCTAGCCTGAGATCCAGCCTTCTTCGGCATACGTCCTCTATCTCTAACCGAACAAAACTGAAGAAGCCTGGATCTGAGGCTATGACTAATCTACGTGAGAAAGATGTCCACCATCAAAGGGTGGTCCCTGAGAAAGCACCGAGAAATTCGTTAACAGTTTAACATATACCAAGTCTGATGCTATCATTCAAATTCATGAACAGCAATGCAAATTTGTTACAGTTTCTTGTTTAGGCCACATATCAATTCAATGAAGATATTGTTGGACGTTTGAAGAGGAAAATGGACAACCAAACGGCAAGTATAGTAAAGTCACAATATACAGAGTGCCGGAGTCTTTCAATTTGACATTTTCACCTGTATCCTTCTTACACTCCCACGATCCCTCTTTATATGATAGAATTAATTCATTATGGACACCTCAATTCTACAGTCTACTACATGTGCGTGACAACAAATGCTGTAGCAATCAACAAGTGGTACATATCGGCTGTTTGAGATATCAGTAGGTGAGAAATGCTTATTAAGCACAAGGATTTAATACCTATTCCATTATAACTATTTCAGCAGAAGGGAAGACGGCTGGAAACGACAGCAAAATTCCATTCAGTTTTTTTCGCACATATATCTTCCCGACTTCTTATTCACATCACAGACGATCTGAAAACGTCTTCTCTGTATCTATCTACAGATACCACCTCTATCTCCATCTACTGGCTCAAGCAAGGAGTACGATACATAATGTTTAAAACATCCCAAAATAAAAACAACTTTTGGCACAAATCTACTGACAAAACAATGAATTCCTTGTCATGATTTTCTTAGCTTCTGTCAAAAACCAACCAGACCTAAAAAAAATACAACTTGCAGTAAGTACCTTCAAAATAAGGGCATAAAATAGAAGGACATATATGCATTTGCAAAAAGAAATAAGTACAAATCGAAATACACAGCATTGCTCTGAGTCCGTCGCGAAATAGTAGAGAAAGATACATACGTGGTACCCAGAGCGCATATGATACACCAAATAAAACGTTAAGTATACTTGCCAAAAACATTTACATGAAATAACATAAGTTTGTGCTTAGCTTTGCAGTACAGCAACTACCAACCTTTGCAACATATCAGGATTACAATATCAACCATATCCAGTGGTTAATTCATGTAGGACAGATCCACACCACTCATAATGCAATATTTACAAATATAGGACAATAATTGCTGGCTAAAACACACTCACGCGTACAATAAAAAAAATAACAGCAGACTTTTCAACACAATATGTGCGCAGTAATGGTGTGTATACAAATATCTGATGTTAGAGTCGACACAACAGGACAGTGCTACGTTTGTGTCAATAGTAGTGCCTCTGAAAAATGCGTGAGTGCTGATCATCTAATTTGTTTTTATACAGCAAAATTTTTGTTATAATAGATTAGGTTGTCCGTTCAACCTCACATGAGCACTGTCCTTTTGTGTTAACATCTCACTATTAAAGCGAACTGAACAACAAGACGTTCCATTCTTTGGTCACAGAGTAAACATCATTTCTTTGCACATCAGGCACTAAAGCATGTCAGAAACTTGCCCAATAGCGAACAGTTTTTCTGTCAAAGTCCATTGTTAAAAATTAATATGGATAATCCGTTGCACTTTTACAGATTAAACGTTGCTCAATGGTTCGGAAAAATGAGTGTTTCCCTCTAAAGTGGTCAATGAGTAGTAAGCGTCTGAAATTTCTGGTGCCGTTAGGGTTATTTCATTTCAAACATTAGGGAGGGAGGAAGCCCTCTTGATCTTCTCATATCGGCTCACAGTTAGATAACTAGATATGTTCACATGTATCATTATTGGAGAGACCCGAGGAAGAGTCCTGTGTAGTGCGATGTCCTCACTCTTTCTGGTGTTCCTCCTTACAACATGTCATGATCTTCTGACAGAATACTGTGCAGGCATCTGGAAATGGGACAAATATAGAACGTAAATACTTTTTCTTTGAGTAAAATGATCTGAAGAATAATGATCAAGTCGAGACAACAGATTTTGTTTATCTTTTTCTAAGCAGAGAAGTACTAGTAGTTAAACCAGTATTGCATGAGGTATTATCATAATTTCATCATACTGACTTACCGAATTTGTCGGTCAGCCACTTGGGTTTGTTTTGCCAGTAGACGCCGAAGAAGTACACAGGTACGCCGGTCAGGGTGATGCCGGCTCCCGCCAGACACTCGATAGGCGCCACCCAGATGGAAACAACCACGATGAAGAGACATGCCAGGACAAATATGATGGGGAGGACGACTGGCATCTGGTGAAAAAGAAACAAATACAGTTCAACATTCTGTTCACGAAACATGTCCACGCATTGAAAGCCGTTAACAACAAGACATAGACAATGAGGATTTGGAGTTAAAATGTCCATTTTACAGTAATCATGTTCAAATCAAAACATACATTTCGGAGCCTGGTTGCCATCCGGATTTCGCTCCGCGTCGAAGCAAAATCCGGATAGTACCAAGGCTATATATTTTGTGCTTCACAGAAATGATCTCAGATCTTACAAACGAACAGGAACCTTGTACCCTAGCCTGGTACGCAATCATCTTCACAAATCGTTATCTTGCCCGTAAATCATCAAGTCTTTACCATCCATATTAAGTCTAATGTTATGTTTGCATGTGAAAAGGTAGTTATGTGGTCAAGTAGGTTACAGGGAGATAGAAGCTGACCTTGACCGGTCTCTCCATGCTGGGGTACTTGAAGTGGATGACCACCAGGCCCAGGATGGCCATACCGATGAAGATCCAGTACACGAAGCTGGCGTAGTTGATGAGGACGTACACGTCTGTCGTACACAGCATGATCAGGGACAGGATTCCCTGAAAAAAAAACCCATAAATTTCACCAATCTGACAGGAATATTGTCACTACTGTTGGATGACTGGCTCACGAATTAGGCATAATTTGTGAACTATGATATGATAGTAACTACATGATCTTATGGGTTTGAAACATTTTTGAATAGGGAAATGCAAGCAAACGAAAACTAAAAAAATTGGATAAAACATTTACTTCTTACGCCCTTCATTCATTTAATTGCCATACCTTTAATACAGCATGCATTCAGATTTAATAAGCATACACCAACTACAACAGAACAGAAGAGTATAACAGAACATTGAAGCGTGGGCCTGTACACGTAAAGAGGAGGGTAGTGGAAGTAAACTAAAAGTGTGTTCTTACCCCCAGGATGAGGGACGGTACGGGAGTGTACCGGTGGACATTGACCATAGCCAGGATGTCAGGTAGATGGCCTTCACGTGCACCCACAAAATACAACCTGGAGAAGAAAAACAAGATATAGACAAACATCGTATTTTAGTGACAGGGGAAAATTTTAACTGCAATTTAATTAATACTTGAGAGTAGATAAATAGCCCTACTATGATGACTTCCCCAAGGCATTCGTAAACCTAGCATATAAATGTTGTCTAATGATGGTACTCGTGTATTTCTCTAACCACCTGATGTCCCACCTTTGGTAAGATTTTTAACTTTCGTTGTGAATTTTGCCTCATATGTTCTATAGAACTTTAAAAAAAAAGATCAAGTGTATCTTTCTCTTAACAAAATCGCAAGCCATATGCTAGAAGATACGTCCAGTTGATTAATAAAGAAAAGAACAGCTATCTTGTGGCGAAAAGTGAAATGGGGGTCAAACGACAGGATGGCCGTAGGGCAGCAGGTTAGCTGACCGGTCGCCAAGCGGAAAAGCTGACCAAACAGATGGTCTGGTGGTCATCTTTTGACCGGACCTGATTACAATCACAGGAAGGGACAGTTTAATGATAAAATCTGCCGAAGTGAATTGAGGGGAAACGTGGAAGATCGGCACGGAAAGCGGTCTGTGGAGCGGTGGGAGATGAGAAGGACGGCTGGCAGGAAAAGTCCGGGGTCTTCCCGGCACGGACGGCAGTTCACACGAGGTGCTGGTCACATCAGGTCTGAGTTCATCAAAAGTTCATCATCATTTGTCGAACCAACGGTGACAACATACCGATATACAAGCTGCTGTACCACTTTGGCATCTGTTTCACTCAACTCTTGTTAGTTTCCTTTTCTGAGCGGCCCTCGAAGAATACAAATCATCAAATTGTTTTGATTTTTCATCTTTCAATTCAGTGCAAATTTCTTGAATTAATTTCTAAGAACAAAAGTCGACGTAGAAATCTGTAATAACCATATGCACATAAGAGTCTGGTAACGTAACGTCCAACCCAGCATTCACCTCTCATGGACAGGTTCAGAAAAATGTCAGGCTAGGACTCAGGCTAATTGAAAGGTCATTTAACGGTTGCTTCGCTTCTGGTTTTCTTACGCACTAAGTCCAGAAGACATCTCCAGACATAAAGTTTGCACAACAGGGATGAGATCGTGCTCCCAGTGGTACATTAATACCCCACATGGGGCATGTCTTCTCCATGTGCATCTCTGTAATTTTTCACCACTTCTGCACTTTTCGCCACACGCCAACCACAGTTTAGTTGAAAGATGATGATAGCAGATATGTGTCTGGCTCAGTGGGAGGTAAGACCTGGTGCGAACATACCTCACATTCGTACGTCTCCCAAAAGACACTTCAATAAACGATGCTGTTCTCAATTACGTTGCTTATCTTGTAGTTCACAGTATTTATTCAGTGAACCGCTGTTAAGAAACACCGTGGCAGTGTGATGTACATACCTAGCGGACGCGAACATGGACCCGTTGACGGCGCCGAATGTGGAGAAGGCCACGAAGATGGGGATGATCCACCAGGCAGCACCCAGCAGCCTCAGGCCAAATGTCTGCAACAACCGGAGATAGCAACAGTCAACACAATGTTTTCTCCCATTCTTAGTCATGAGGAGTATACGTAGTACTAAGACCTTTACAGGATTCTGCCTCCCATATGTGCGCTTATCTGGATCTATTGGCCAGGTTACCAACCCTAGTCTCTTTCGTCCTCTCCACAGCTAAAATATGTTTGGTAACCTGGCTATAGATCTGTCGGATATTCGTTAGCACGTATCCTTTTATAACTCTTGATTTGCCGTTTCCATGCACCCCATACCCTTTCCCTTCCTAATCTCTTTCAATCTTAGTCTTTTTCACAGCGTATGAAATGCCCAGGACTGACCACTGCCACGGCGTCACTGCCCAGCATCTCCTGAGGGGTCATCCCGGTGAAGTACGCCACGTTAGCCAGCAGGTACACGATAGTCACGATCGTCATGGAGATCACGATGGACCTGGGGACGTTTCTGTGGGGACGAATTCGAAACACTTCTCTTCAACATTTTCTTTTACGTTAAGCATCATAACAGTGGATGAACTAGGATTATTTGACTGCATCGAATTCGGTGTTTTCGTTGTGATTTCTACATCAGTTCATCACTTTATAAACCATCTATTACAAAGCTGAACTGAACTATCACAGAGAGTGTTATATTAACATTTTAATAAAATAGGGCAGTGAACCCGTTTTTTTTGGCTTGCTAGTAGGTGGAAATCGTCACAAGTTTAGAGTTCATATGAGCTATCAGATGGACAACCTTTCTACGTGCTGGGTATAATATAACGTTTGACTATCGTACACGGTCTTTACCTTGAAGGATCCCTGATTTCCTCGGTCACGAAGGTCAGGTCAGCCCTGGAGAAAGACATCGAGAAATTACTATCTCTTGAAGTAGTATTCATCACTGACATCAGCCTCTTTCCGTGATACTACTGACATTATAAAAGGACTACAAGTAAAAATGTACGTTCGAATAGTATTTTAACAAATCCAACACACACTCAGCAAACTACATACTGTATAGCTACTTGCAACCGATAAAATATCAACTATTTATTATGTATATAACTATTTTTCCACGTAGTTGTTTTTTCAGATACTGAAGAATTGCTGTTAGCTGAAAGCAATGGGTAATATTTATTCATGAAGCCTACCATCCAGCGAAAGCCCAGAGTCCTGAGTACAGCGCCAGGGAGATCCCGCCCACATTAGTCGCCCCCCGCCAGGCCAGGTCTGGGGACAGGTGTAGAACTTCTCCTGTAGAGATCAAACAACACCACAAAAAGTTTTACTACGGCTGTCTGTAGTAGGCTGTCTGTAGTAGACCGTCTGTTTGTTTGTTTGTGTGTGTGTGTCCGTCTGTTTGTTTGTTTGTTTGTTTGTGTGTGTGTGTGTGTGTGTGTGTGTGTGTGTGTGTGTGTGTGTGTGTGTGTGTGTGTGTGTGTGTGTGCTTGTGTGTGTGCTTGTTGAATTGGTTGTTCACTTGAATTTTTGTATATATGTTTTAGTGACTATCAATTTGTGACTGTATCAATTTGTTTCCAACCCAAGACGCCGTAACCATTACATATACTAATGTGTTTGGGGGAGTTTTCCTTGGAGTAAATTATTATGAGGTTTAAGAGCGGTGAGTGGTGCTACCAGTTTTCGGGACGCCCCACGACGTGACAAACGGCGGACCGGTTAACACTTGACGGGGTCACCGGCACAGTGACATCGGTAAACATGTTAGCGTCGGCTGATCGAGTTAAAGTTGTGTTCTGGACGATTTGTGGCTACACTGAAGGATGTTGCTCGTGTTTTCACTCCGACTAAATCGACCCAGATACATTCTAATTTTCTGGAATGAGTAAAAACTGCATTAATCTTTTCTAACGCTAGGTGGTGTTAAAATTGACCCGCTAGTTTCCATCGAAAAATGAATGGGTGGAAATGTTACTACAGAGAAGTTTGGCATAACTTTCAGATGTCAGATTTCTACCTGTCGGTTGAGACTATAGGGCCAGGCAGAGATCGACTAACAGGTCAGTTCCACACAGTTCAAAGGAATCCAAGAACTTATTGCTCTCGTCTTTGTTTTTTTCTCTGACGTACCTTTGCCGAGTTGGATCATGCCGAAGATGATGATGATGGCGAGTGCCAGGAGTTTGGCGGCCGTGAAGAGATCCTGTACCCGGGTTGCACTGCGCACACTTGCACAGTTCACAAACGTCAGGAGACCTGCACATCGGAGGGAAAATAATACCTCAACATCAGTAAAACATCCGGCACGGCCAATGTCAATGTCACATTCTCTGGGAAGGAGAGGTTCCATCAAGAGCACACACTTTACACAATAAATCGTGATTCTTGTCGTGCTATGGGACCAAAATAGTTCAGTCTGCTATTTACAACTATGGCCAGACAACGTTGATATTTGCTGTCTCCGTGGTCTTCAGTGCGCCGATCATGACATAAATAATTTCCTCATTTTATGATTTTCAAAATCAATCGGTCAATCTTAAGCTGCTACTTCTGTTATCATAGACGTATAATGTGACTGGATGCGTCAGAATGGTTACATTGTGATTGGTACGGATAATTCGCCGCAGGTACTTGTAAGTAGTGCAGCGCCATCTAGCATTTTTTGTGTAAACTAACAGTTAAAACACCCTGCACCCTTTATGAAAAGGGTACTCGTACTTCTGCTGAGATTTTACAGGTCAATAAACGAGTTGTTGACCCACATACCACATATGAACTCACAAAGTGGACTTTACACAGAAACCAACCGTACTAAAACGGGCAGGTTTACAGGACAATTCGAAGGAAAAAACGGATTGTACACAAAAAAACGCCGAGTTTTTCACATGACAGCTTCTACTGAACTGATATGATCCATACATCAATCATAATTAGCTGGGCACCGGGCACTTTTAGGTCTAACTTTGATGAATGAAGGACGTAAATCGCTTATCAACATCTGACATTAGCAACGAACTAAGTAACAACAATTCATCACAACGGTTACATTTTGTACTGTTACAAAATCTGGTTCAGGGCTCGGGGCTTGAAGTTTGGCATATATTTGTTCATCCTCGATTCTGTTTGGTTTTGGGCGTGCCAAAACTCCTGCACCAGTTTACAGACGACCACGTTAACTTCGACATCGCCGACAAAACAGACACTAGGCCCTGGGCAGAAGCCAACACGGCGCGGCGCGGAAGAGGGGCGTGGCGTAATCTGTCCATTCTTATTTGGAAAGGTTGATTTCACTGGCCTGCGTTTTACTCTTAATCTTGAGACCATCATCTTTTTATACTTTTTCACAGTATCTTCTCTGGTTCCATTCCTCCGAAATCCAATATTTTATTTTTCGTTGTGGAACGTTTTGTGGTTTACGACAAGCTTAACCTAAATCGCTGAGAACCTACTCTTGACATGAGATACGGCTACTGAGAACACACAACAGGTTTGCACCAAGCTAAAACATAAGAATAACTCACATAACACTTCTTAGTGTAGTAAGTAGATTTTGTGGACTTGCAATAGCTTATATACGTTGGATTACGCGTTGTGATGGGGTGACTGTAACGAAGTATGCTAGTATACTTTGACAAATTCGTAACAAAAGAAGAAAGTTCTGTTACATTGTTGGAGGAGCCCTTGTGTGTCATGCTTGTCACGTCAGTCGGTTCCAAAACAACATTTCAACCATAAATCTCTGAATTCCCTGGGAACGTCTCACAAATCTCGTTGTTCAAAAATGTAAACACGCAAGGGGAAACGTCTGAAATCATTTGCAGTGGCGCCTACCTCTTCCAGTGACGCAATGTTAAGACCTATAGCAGACCAATTTGACACACACATCGCTCTAAACACCAAGGGTTTCATTAGTTTGTTTTCAGGGTGCACAAAGACTATAAGCTCAGCGATGTGAAAGAATTTACCCCGCGGCGATGGACTTCTGCAGTTGTTCCCCTTTGTACTTGTGACCACACATTGTAATCCCCGAGTGGGAAAATGTCGAGCAGGTGGTTTGGTCAGGATTCTTTTGAAATGGTTCAAAACAGCTGTAATTCAATTGTAAGAAGACGTGTATGACTACTGAATGTTTCGGATTAGAATTGCGTTACCCGCAGTGTACGTTTGCTACATATGGGATGCTAGCATTTTGTACGTGTCTGTGTGTTGAACTTAGTCAGCGGGTAAGGTGTCTCGAGGGCATGTGTAGATGAAGAACAGATTCCAGGTTCACCAAACGAACACCATCCAGCCAGGGGGGAGGGTCAGAAAGGGCAGACACATGCCACAAACTCCCATTATTGTGCTACTGGGAAGCGTTAGCTGGTGCTAGCACTAGTAAAAGTGCGAATCTCAGTAAGAAAAGTTTCGAAGACATGATATCTATCCACTGTTTTCTGTATTCTGTCTCAACTTTCTCTCAAAATTGTCATAAATATGGGTGTTTCAAAAGCATACTTTACACGATGCATTCCATCTCATCTGGTAAACATTTTCAGGCAAGCACTACATACGGCCAGTCCCGGAGGTTTCTCCGTAAAAAGACGTGTCTGTTACCGTGCCCACTGCCCATGTCAAGCGGCTGTCATGTACCAGTCACTCCGGCTGATTTATACGCCATCCCACATGCCCAGTACACTGTGTGTTTGTACATGTACATTCAATCCTCGCTAATGAGCTTTCAATCCTGTCTCTAGCATGTTGGCATCTGACATCTGCTGCTTTCACAAGAGGTTAGTTCAACAATGTAAAGGGTTTTCCAGTTATTATATTTTCTTCTGCAATCTTATTTTTTGTGAGCTACTTTATATTTTTGTGAGGCTGTGAGCTAATATCCTTTTTATTTTACACAGACCGACATACATATATCTGATCATTTTCACTCTCTCTTTCTTGATTCTTTCCTTCTTCGAATTACAATCTCATGTCTTCATTTCGTACCGAATCCAGTAATATCACCGTGTTGTCTACATGTATTCATAAGGGCGTGACTGAGTTTCCCACGGTACATAATGACATGTAGCCCAGGTAAAATTGATGGATATTACATAATCATTCTCTCCAGGTAAACAAGGTGATCGGGTTTTCTTTGATCCGTATAGCTTCTGCCTACTGTCTCTGTTAGTCCGAGCCATGGAGCAAAAGTTTAAATACAAAATGGATATGTGCAGTTAGGCCATTCTTGTGTTGTGCACAACCTCTTTCCTGTCGACGTTTCTGTCATCGAAAAAAAAGTTAATATAATATTTGTGCACGTTCTCTCTCCTTGGACTGGAAGTGCAGACACTTTTCTTTGCGATTCATACTCACAACTGATAGGTTATGATTAATTTCCTCTCTTCATTAAGAAGTATGATGGCCAGCGGTTCTAATCAAGATCTAACTCACCAAAAACGACTGACCACACCTACTGTACTTCTGTACAATAATGATACATAAAAAACTCATTAGGGCGTGTGCATATGTGAAGGAGGTGTAAGAACGTAATTACTGGGCTAAAAGAAAAAGACTCCTTATCATAACACTACAACAAAGTTCCCGCCAAAATTTCAGGATTAAGTACACATGGATAAGCAGGTACTGGATGAACCCAACAAAGGGGGTTGAATTTCGTGAAAACAAGAAATTTGGCACCAGTCCAATCGCTACATTTTTCTGAGGGAGCAGAACATACTAGTTGCATGGTCTACCACACAAACAAAATACTCGTCAAGCGATTCGACTCGCATCATCAACACAAAACCACGAAGACTGCTTGCAGTCGTTTTGGAAATTGAAAGATGACATTGCGAAAAAACATAATTCTAAAGAGCTTGAAATGTGCTGTGTTTTTGTTTGTTCATGCGTTCCTTTTTGTTTATTTGTTTGTTTGTTTGTTTGTTTGTTTGTTTGCTTATAGAATACCGCCTCAAGGCAAGGGTGGGACAGGAAGGAACAGGGATCAATGACTGACCTGTATAGCACATGCTGGTATTTGACCTACTAATCATAAGTTGTCTTCAGAAATCTCTAAAATGTGTAGATACGAAATTAATCATTTCTACCAACTGCCGGCATAATTACAGGTCGGTTACCGACGATTCTTTAATTTGCGCACACCTGGTCTACATCTTACCATGGAGGTAGAAAAAAGAGACCTCCATGATCTTACTACATATGATAAAGTGCCCTTTTACCTATATTGTTTCCATTGCCAAATGTCAGTGCTCTAAAGAGTATCACGCCAAGATCACGCAGTCTAGACCACGTACGGAACGGACTTTGTCACTATGATATCATTCAAATGTCATTTGACAACGATTACATGCGCTACTGCTGATACTACAGACAAACAGTTTCCCGTGGTAGAAAGAGCCAAGAGTGAGTCAGTCACACACTCAGCGGGAAACATTGTCTACCCACAATGGCCTGAGGGACTTTTTTCTTGACTATACTGTAAGGCATCTCATCCCTTCGTAATGTGTTTGGAAACCTCTTAAGATGATAAGTGGATGGTAGGTTTTGTCCAGTAGCGGCGGATTTGTTTCATGGTCTTTAGACAGACGGCCGGCCGGCAGTTTGCGCGCAAATATTTGAGTTTGTTGACCTGATCTAACATTGATCGTACGTTGAGTAACTTTTGACAGCGCTAGCGGTTTTTTGCGGACGATGAGGTGTTGCCGATTATTTGTAATAGTAATCGCTGAGAAAATTGTAAAATTTTAAGTTTTCTTTGCGTTTGATATATGATAGGGACATTTTCTACATCGCATCTTTATGCATACATTGCGTGCCATTGTGACACGCTAAACGGCGACACACGAGAAACGTGATCGATGAAACAGTCCCCGGCACTTGTCCTGGTCTCGTCTTACATACTTCATGTAATTAGGACTGTTCTCACAGACATTTGCATAAACCCCGAACACAAAAAAAATCCATTTGTTCTACAAAACAGGCAGAATTCTCTTGAGAATCGTCAGTAGGATGAGAGTGTTATGTCGCAATATCTACAGTAGTACTGTGGTAACATAATCTCCTAACCTCTGTATACTTATTTTGTGAATTGTGGACAGTCCCTATCATATTGACACTGGATCTAGATACTAAAATTGATACTAGAATTTCCAACCTAGCTTACGCCGGGTGTATTCAATGACAACCTATGTGATACATGATCTTGTAGGCTTAGGTGTTCTTCCGTTTGTAATAAAATGTACTTAAACGTTGGTAGATTGTATGTTTTACATGTATCTGACGACGCCTGTTTTTCCGTGCCATCTTCACTGTGTCTATGTATATTTACTTTGTTTTCGTTCACGCTACCGGATGCCAAGACCAAGCTGAGGTTCCCGATAATAACTCGTACACTATTATAGTAGCAGGACGAAGCCAAGCAGCTGCGATAACGACACACACGTGGCGCGGCCGAGATTGGTTCACTCCGCGGCCCATCTGAACACGCCGACACGCTGGAATGCACATGGTGACCCCGGCTCGTATGTACAAACCTAACATGCCTACATATATGTACGGGGATGGCTGAACACACAATGCTACTGTTTTTTCCCTAAATTCCCTCGAAAGAAAGAATGTGAGAATCCTGGAAGATGGGAATGTTGTGTGATGAATAGCACCACCGAGTGATAGATTTTTATTTGCGTTTATTCATGAGTATTCATAAAAACACTAATTATGTTGAAAGTAGTCTATCAAATCGTCCGACGCCATGACCCAGGAGATAGGACTGGGACGAGTGGGAGCCCTCCCTTATTTCTTCCGGCATAATCACGCCCTACATTAATCATAAATGCCTATGATTCAATATTGAAGTTACATCTCACCAGTACTGTACACATGATTGTGTACGTTGAACAGAACCGTGACAAGTTAGTAGAACCATGGAGCTCGAGGTAGAACAACAACAAGAGACCTACTTACAGATACAGAGAGCAGCCAGCAGGGCGACTGCTGAGTCCGGCGGTGTACATGGCGTGTAGACTGGGTACAGGATGTAGAAGGCGAAGGTTAGGGCGATGACGGCGTGTGTACACGGCCTGACGATGATCAGCTCGACCCACAGCCTGAGGAAGGCGGGCAGGGGCCCGAAGATGTCGAGGATGTAGGAGTAGTCTCCGCCCGAGCGGGGGATGGCCGTGCCGAGGTCGGCGTAACACAGCGCCCCGATCGCCGAGATCACGCCGCTGATCGCCCAGATGATCAGAGCTACCCCGACGTTACCGGCGTCTTGCAGCACACCCTTCGGTGATATGAAGATCCCCGAGCCGATGATGTTCCCGACAATGAGTCCGATAGCGTTTATCAGAGTAACCTTCCTCTTGAGAGCCACCGAGCCCTCCCGGACTGCCCTGGGTCCGTCTGCCGAAGCTGGCGAGTCTTCCAAGTCGCTACCCATCTTCCAACTCTAGAATTTCTCCCACAGACCACGGAGAATACTGCAGCCTGTTGCTGACGGAGTTGTGGCAAACCTGCGAGTCTCCCGCCAAAACAAGGTGGAACTGTTTTGTGTTGGTAATGCACACACGAAGTGCGCGGGAAACCTAGTACAATGCCGTGCTGGGTCACTGCACACGAATCATCTATATTTTGAGGACTGTACCATTTATGGGTTGGTCCATGATATTAAACTTAAGATAAAGCACAGAAAATTCAAATTACCCATACTTTCAAAATACCGTGGGATATATTGAGCTATATTAAATATTGTAAAGACTTAAGTACAAAATAGTTACTCGAATATTGGATGTTTGATTCTACATTATATTTCCCCCTTTAGAAAAATGGACGATTCTGTTGACCCCTATCGTATTTCCCCGGCGGGCTACACGTGAATTACGCGCGCTTTTCCGGCATTGTTCCCGCTAAAAATGCCCCTGTAGTACTGTGTGGCAAGTTTTATCGGTCAGTTAGAACTTCAAGAAGTCTAGGTCTAGAAAACTTTGTTGGGTTCACATTGGACGGTGCCCAGTCGTGTTGTAGAGTGCAGTTTCATTGATTCAGATTTTCACCCCTAGCCGGGGGTGTGTCGGGGGTGTCCACTGACATGTGCTATAGGCGCGATGATGCAACCGCGGGGCAACACTTCGCTTCCAAACATGGCCGCGGGCCAGGCCGCGAGCCATGAACGAAAACACCGGAAAACGTTGTTTGCATTTATCTTCAGGAAATAGTAAAAGGTACTAACCATGTAGAGGTCGATTTGTGTCAAAGCTATCAAATTATTGTCGTTAAATATTATCGTCATTTTGTTGTGTATAAGGTTACAAATGTACCCCCAGTGTTTGGATCTAAATTCTGTTTTAATTCTTTGTTTTGGTAATTAGCCAAGCTATACACTTTGGAAAACAAGAACCGAGGATGGTTTTCTTATGGTTAGTTTTGTAGATTGACAATGACTTATGTCCGTGAGCAAGTAGTGTCTTGTTTCAGTAGTCAAGATATTTTCGCAAAGTACGTTACTCACATGGTTTGAATGGCACGACTCCAAGCACACTGATAAATGGGTTCTGTAACGTTAGATTAATGTCCTTCCTCACTCCTTTTGTTTCGTCAATGTTTCATAATGACATGAATGCTTTCCGTTTTATATCTTTTTCATTAACCTCCGACATTTTAGCAAGGACAAAAGCGAACACGTCACTTCATGACAACCGCCAATACGGTAAACATGTCATACTGCCGTTTCGTGTGTACAGACTGCCGAGTGTTTCTAATTGTCTGCGGAGTTATGAGTAATAAAGATAAACCTCAGGGAAATCGGATTCTCTGAATATAAATAGATTTTCTAGACTAGTGTACGATATTGCTAGTCTGTAGTACCTTCTTACTAATCTTAGTGTTTTTGTCTGCGTTCTTCTTGTCTGGTCGAGAAGAGACTTCAGGAGGCTCAACACCAAGGATTTTTAACCTCCTTGCTCTAATAAAGACTAAGCATGAATAATCCGATTGAACACAAGATAACGATAACAATAACGATGATAACAATTATGATGTTGTTCTTCTGCAGTGATAAAATTAAAAGGCGCCAGTCACGCATCTTTCCAGAATTTGGCTTGCACATCTGTTTGGACGCAGTGTAAAAATGTGGAGGTCGCCCGACCTTTCCTCACAAACCCAGCGGTGTGCCTGTGCGTATTTTGGGCCGCCGACAAAAGTGCACCCCTGGATCTGCTGACAGGTTCACACAGGCTCAAGTGCCAACCGCATTCAGGCGATCGAAGCAGTCTGGGTGTTAATCCCACCAGAATTTTAAACGTATACCAAATTTCCGTTTTTCCCATTCCTTTTGTAATCACATGCCTGAGCTTTTTGTAAGTCGACAGAGAAAGACAGACAGAGAGAGAGGAAGAAGGAGAGACAGAGAGACCGAGAGAGAGAGAGACAGAGAGAGAGAGAGACGGAGAGAGAGACAGAGAAGACAAATGAAATAGAAAACCGTCGACTAATCTTGTACCAAAGTGTAGGCTTTTTAAATTCCAATGTCTCTAAGATTTGCCCTCGGCGTATCAGGTAGTAGCCCTTCAGTTGTAAATGGTATTGACTGTGGAACGGTCAGATGACGTGCTTATGTGAGCACATACAAAATACACCGAGAAACTGGAGACCTGAATAAACAACACTTTCAACAGAGCGTATGCGTACTTCCTCTAGTGTAAGCAATGACGCCTGGATCCCCACTCCTCGCCGTCATTATTTGTTGTTGTTGGCACCTAGCCCTATCACGAAACAAAACCTCCAAGACGCAAATATTTGAAAACAGACAAAGGGAGCCAAAATATACAGCCAAAACAATCAACCGAGGTCCCTATCAAGCAGCCCTCTTTTCGGTGAAGCCCCTGCATGAGGGCCTGCAAGCCCTTTTTCGTAAGGCGTAATCAGGCCGTTTTAGACTTCGTAATTCGTAGGCAGCCTCCGCAAAAATCAACGTAATTCGTAATTGGACATTAGCCGCAAATCGTAAAGTCGTAATCAGCTCTGAGACTTTAACGTAATTCGTAATAGGCGGCGAAAATTTTGCGTAATTCGTAATCACTACCCCCCTTGCAGGCCCTCCTGCATGGGGGGGACATGCAGTGGCTGTTGTAGATTGGCTACAATTTCTACTGAGGACGGGCTACTGGCGTTACTTGAAGCTATATATACATATAGCTAGTAAATCAACATGATCAACAAATCGCATGATGTTGTGTCAGTTTTAACCTTGAATGGCTTGATCATGTTGTGTCCACCAAGGTTGCTAAAAGTCTTAATCCCAGTACAGTACAATACTGCTAGTATATGCCGTGTGGATATCTATGATGATGATTTGTATATTATACTGATTTGTAACATGGGTCATAAAGGTGAACATCGTTATCCTATGTTTAGCAGATACTGACCATGACATAGATACGTGTGAAATGTCTAGTTTGAAGCATCTACACAGATGGTTAGATTGTCATCTGATTCACAAAGCATAATTCTATAACTAGGATATATATCCATGCAGGGAGCGGGCAAATAGGGCTGTCCTGTGGCATTGAGAAAATACATGTTCGCCTCATAAACAAAATAGCATATTACATGTGCACCTTTACAGAAAGAAATGCCAGTTGGCTGAAAAATTAGTTTTGCACTATTTGACCACTCGTCATTGCCTTTCCTTTCTGCCAATCAGACTAATGAATAAAAGTTATTGTTATTTGTTTATTGATACATGTATATTGACTTTACAACGAGACAGTGCAATCACCAGTGTTATCAATGTAGTGTTGACCCCCTGTTAACCCTTAGCGCCTGTTTTAACTATGCCCCTGCGGGCTTGATGGTTGATGTCAAATAGGTCTCTCCGTGTCATGTATACTACATGTTGAACTACAGTTAACCTTTTCTGCACAGCAGGTGTCTGCTGGTCACGTGACTGGCCGGCCTAGATGGGGTTGCCGACCCTCATGATCAGCTCATCCGGTGACACACACGAAAGTCGGGAAGTCTGTACGGACAAGATAAATATCCGAGCTATTTAATACCGTACTCCCGTGACCAACCAGAACTGACCCAGTGCTTTTGCGGTTTATGATCATGATAGGAAGTCCTGTACTGAGAGAGATATTATCGACTAGAAGTACGGGATAAAAGAAATTTTATACCGAGAATAATATCGATGTAAAAAAATATATACATGCAGACGTTTTAATTGCGTTAACATATGACCTCTGTACACTGTATGAAGCTTGTTACTGATTTTAGATGTATGCTCGACAACGGAAATCACCTTGAATTGGGTAATAACATTGTTGTGAACATACCACTGTTCTAATATCGTAAAACTTACTGAATAATCACTTGTTTATGTTAAAGGAAGCCGTAGACGCCGTCAAAAATTCAATGAGACAACAATATGTTTTTGAAGTTTAAAATACTGTATATATTAATCATTTACTGTATATATTTTTCATTTATTTATTATTTATTTTATTCCACATCTATTTGGCGTTTATACTTGGGGTTTATTTCTATACTTGGGGTTTATTTCAAACACAAACACAAATCACAATACAGCTCCATCACTAGGCAGCCACAAGGCTGAATTGCGTGAATAAAAGCTTTAGACAGTGAAATTGTCAGAACTGTACAACTTTCTTTGGTCTTCGTGAACTTACGACCCCCAGCAGGAATGATGTACTTTATGCAAATGACTTCGATTTTCTCCAAACCTTAATGCACATTCTGTGTGCTACGTTTATGGACAATTAAAGATGACTGCACCATCATAAAAGCTCATCAATGCCGGTAATCCCTCTACTTGGACAGTGCTTATCCGTACCTATCGGTAGCTGTTCCAGAAACCTCTCCTAGCGGCGCTCTACAGAAACGCACCTCAATTGCAGCACCCAAGCAATGTGGAAACAAGTGACAGACCTTGTGGATGATTTTTGTCAGTAAACGTACAAAAGAAAAACAACATAGCGACTCTCAAAGATAAGCTTATGTTTGATACTACATATTTAGGTCATACCTGCCCCCCTGGGTGTCATTTGGATTCCTTCATTACGATCCTAATCACCGTAGACGTAGCCACATTTGTGGGGTGCAATCTTATCTAAGGCATAAACAGCCCCATAGACGACGATATCCTCATTAAAAATGTACAGGTCATCAGTGTCTTATGAATCCTTCAGTTCTGTAATTTGTTACACACATTCATCAATTGTCGACCACACTAGGCCCACGGGCAGGAAAACAACCCTGATGTACATGTGTTCTCTTCGCTTATATCTTTGCCATACACGTAGAAGTAAGAAAAAATTTATTGTATACATGTACCTCATCGGCACATTGCGTACATGATAGGGGGCGTTGCATTGAGCAGTTGTTACTCCAAGATGGCATAACCATCTTGGACGCCGGGAAAAAAGTGATAGGTAAAAAGATACACTGTATAAGCAGGTCAAGAGTTTTATTCATTGTAAACACAACAATTTTTGAGTGCATTTTGTATCTTGTCGGGCGTTCACAAAGGAGGGTCTCTTATGTATTCATACATCCTTCAGGAATAATGAAGACAGATGGGTGGGTCAGCAGAGGTCATGACAGGTCACGAGATGACCCTATTCCGTTTATTGAGGAAAACCAGTAGCCAAACTAATATCAACCGAGATATGTCCGAGGGGCAGAATACTTAGTAGCTAATTTTCTTCGCTGCTACTTACAGGCGCTGAAAATGTGCCAGTACGTTGTTTTCGTACTATTTGGCCCAATAGCAATAGTCTGATGATGCGAAAGAATTACACTGCTAATTATCATTATCTTCACACTATAACGATTTTCCAGTGATCATTTTTGCTACATTGTATATACAAAATGTACAGATAAAAGGAACATGTTCTACCGTTGATCTTAGGCTCTGTAAACATTACACATTACATTAGTACGATCAGTATTGTTATATAGTTGTTGAGTAATATGGATACATAAACTAATAGTTAATATTATAACTAGTCAGACAGATCATATATATTACTAGTCATATATGTTAGGACTTAAAAGCGAGTGACTAAAGCATCTTTACATGTACACAAATGTTCCGGCTATGTTGGAACATCCAAGTCTACTAGACAAGAAATGTAATATCATAGTGACAATAGTGGGATATTTTGTTTCTTTTTACGTTTAAAGTCAAACTCTGTCACTTTCCGCTATTTTCTGTGTTACTATTGATTCTCCACAAGTTTATTCCCCTTCTTCAGTCGTAGATACACGTGTGAGAGTGTACGTCCGATATGTTTGGTTCTCGGCACATGTTCCAATGTTGCCCCCCTCCCCACCCTCAGTCCGTGTGTTGGTCGTCTGTAGGCACAACGTTCATGAGAAGCTGCAGCCTGGTGGTGATAAAGCCTGTACAAGAACGACAAGATCACAATCAGACCTCAAAGTACAATTCTAGTCCGGAATGAATATTTTACACTTTGATTCAAATGTACCAGCACTTTAACCAAGGAAAAAATATAACTTTAAGGTTTAGACACAGAATAGTAGTACATGTACCTTAATTGTATTCTGTACAAATTGTATTTCACAGTCAACCCTATTTTTTGTTATTTTTAATAGCCTTCATATATATTTATCAGGCTCTGGGCCGCCAAACGAATAGATCCAGAAAACCTTTAGCAACACTGAGAAGACAGCGCATACAAAGCCAACACAACGCCTCCTACGCAGCCTGCTATGGAGGCTAGCGTGCTTTGTTCCACTGTAGAGCAAGTCTTGAGTCTCTTGACACTTACGTATGAATCTGAGGAACGCTTTCGGCTTGTTGACCCACCACACGAAGAGAAAATACACCGGGACGCCGCTCAGCAGGATGGCTAGTCCAATAGCGCCCTCTATCGGCGCAGAGATGGCCGACATCACCACCACGAAGATACACAGCAAGGTGCAGATTACCGGGATGGCGGGTGTGATCTAACAACAACAAAGATGTCGGTATCATACTGGTATACTAGAATCCAGAAAACCTCGAACATTGAAATTTAATCACAGAAAAAGAAATTTGAAAAGAAACCCATGGATATCATTTTGTAAAAGACCTAAAAACTTTATGCCCTATTTCACTCCATCATCAAGCTTTGGTATTCCATCATTTGAGCAGTTGCAACATTTACATGTAACCCGCCAATACACTGCCGCTAGCAGATCAGTTACGAGACAGTAAAATTAAACTCAGGCTGGAGAATGCTATACTACAGAGAAGCTCCCCCAATCTCCTATAGCCGGTTTGGATAAGATCTTAGTCTAGACATACGCAGACAATAATATTGCATTTGGACCAGCCCGTGGGGCGTGTACCTTGATTGGTCTGGGTAAGTCCGGCTGCTTGTATCTCAGCCACAGTAGTCCCACACAAGCCACGCCGATACATAACCAGTACACGAACCCCATGTAGTTCAACAGCGTGTACACGTCAGAGGTGCTCAGCATTATCAACATCAGGGCAGTCTGAGGACAGTCAGTGTGTTTGTTTTATTTCAATGGGATACTTCACAACGCGATTTGATTCCTCTAGACCAATTCATGAAACATTTGATTAAAATGTTGTTTATATACACCTACACAATATCCTGATGACGAAATTTCACGACAGAAATGTATTGGACCTCTTGTTTATTCATGGTTAATTTTCAACCCAGAATTCGGCGGTTACGGACTGCAGTAGACACTACTGACCTCCACCAGGATAGCAGGTACCGGTATGAGTCTGTGCACGTGAACCATCGCCATAATCTCAGGGAGGTGTCCTGTGCGCGCACCGACGAAAAACAACCTACAGGGACAAATTTGAGACAAAATATTAGGACATCACCTGGCTGTGAGGAAATACCTACGCAGTCGATCATCAAACAATATTTTTTTATTCATCAACACATGCGATTCAAACAATATTGCTTATGCTCTTCTAAGAGGAAGCCATATAGCCCTGGAAATGAGAACTGAGTGGTCACGTTTCTAAGACGATGTGTCAGTGACTACACAGAACTGTACACATACCGTGATGACGTCAGCACACCACCGTTGAGCCCTCCAAACGTTGACAGCGCCACGGAAAGCGGAATTAACCAGTTCATCACCCCCAGCAACCGGTCACCGAACGTCTGCCACAGAAAACAGCGGGGAAGGCGTCAACATGACGGGGAAACGGCTTGAACTTGAACATGACACCACAGTTTAACATTTCACAGAATACCAGACAAACTACTTCCACATGGAAGTAGTGATCCCGCTGCCCTGACCTCTTCAAGGTCGTTTCAGGTCAGGCTATTTCTGTTTTGAGATGTTACTATTCTTAGCATGTCCTTGGCAGATGTGGAGAAATGTTCTATTAGTATTAATTGGATCCCAAAGGGGGTTAATGGTGGGTGGTATGTGACTGAATAGAATGTTGATAGATATATCATAACATATATTACACCATATTTTCATACTGACTATCATGAAAATTCATCTGTGTTGGTAGTTACATGTTTAAAGGTAAAACTATTGTTCCAATAGTAAAGGGAAATGTTCTCACCTATTGGCGAGTGGAAATATCTATTGATGAGAGCATTTCTGTTTTGTGTTGGAGCAAACGTTTTACCTTTAAACACCATATTTTCATATACACGTATGCAAAGGGGACTATAGAGGACATTGCAGGAAATTTTTTGAAAGCTAATTCGTTATGAACGTTTGCATAGAACCTCCTTGTTGAGAAGGGGTTTACGTACAATGGCCACGGCGTCTGAGCTGAGGAGCTCGGTAGGAGACATGGCGGTGAAGTAGGCGACGTTAGCCAGGATGTAGACTAGCGTCACCAGGGGGAGGGAGATGGCGATGGCCCGGGGAAGGTTCCTGAAGAATCATCGACAGAACAATATGTACAACCATATTCGCAACGTGCATTATTTATGAATTCCAAAATAACAGCCTCGGATACAAAAAATAACAGCCTCGGATATAAAACAAAATTGGGTAAGTCCAATTCTTGTCTGGGAAATTACAGTCCAACCCTGTTTCATGAGGATACAAACATATTTTTAGCCTTGAAAACAAAGAAACAATAGGACTGACATACAATACCCACACATGTCATACCTTTTGATCTCAAGTTCTCATCTATCAACGTGTCAATATATAAGTTCGCTAGTTATGACATCTCTATTAGTATTGGAAAGTATTCGTACCTGAATGGGTCTTTCAGCTCTTCCACGACCATGTTGAGATCCGTCCTGAGTATTCAGAACACCATGGCATGTCAGAAAATGGAGGGGCAATAATAGAATTGTACCAGATAAATTATCATTAATGTAGAAAAAAAGTAACAATTGATTGCATTATTTGCAGGTGAATCAGGGTGGCTTATTTCTGCCCTTGATAAAACCGGTTCCTGAATTCAGACTTGGCAGACGTTGGTTTACAACATCACAGTACCCTGTACATGTATGATAGGTTACCATATCATCTACTGCGTTGTTTCGTTTGACTTTGTGTTTTCATTCCGTGCAATGGATGTTGATACGTCCTGCATCAACGCGGAGGGGCGGTTTTGCCGCCGAGGGAGTTTGCCGGGGAGAGAGTTTTTCACCGCCCAACCCCAAAACCGTCCCTCCGCGGCATATAAACTCGCGTCGTTCCCTGAAAAAAATTAACGCCGCCACCCCACAAGTCTGTGAAGGAGGCTGCTGTAAACTATCATTTACGAGTTCCTCTCATCTCTCTCTTCACAGACGTTTCACACAAGCTGTTACCAATCCGTTTGGGAGGTCCTGTCAGAGTTCCCCTTGAACCAAGGTTACGGATGAGCCTGCCCTTGTTCCAGTTACTCACCAGCCGCCGTACGCCCACAGTCCGGAGAAGAAAGCCAAGGCCACGGCGCTGGGAGAGGAGGTCGTCCCGCTGAAGGCGCTGGTCGGCTCGATGTACCGGGTGCTTCCTGACAGATAAAAAACTCTGTTATTTGTGTGTGATTAGTTATGGTTCTAAACGCGTAGACGTGGTATTATTATGATACCCGTTATCCTATAGTGTTAACAGGTGTCAGATCTCGCTTTAGAGCTCATAATCTCTATATATCTCATCCATATTGCACGTACAGGTCTAGGTAAGATCAGACCAGATAGCAGCACGTATACCATGGGAACCCTACCAGCTGCCTGGCTACTCTTTTAATGACTCTTAACACTAACAACATGCAAGAAAACCAGCGACATTTGATGCAAGTATAACCTATGTAGAAAGCTGCATTTGGGCATTTCCTGCGGATAGGTGTACATGTATCTTTATATCCAAAAATGACACTTGTATTGTTCAACCACCGCTACCCCAAACGCATTACCTCACGACCCAGATCGATCTACCTTGATAGGTACATGAGTGATTCTGTACGCGTTTTCCCCTCACCTCTGCCCATCTGAATGACGCCGAAGATGATGATGACGACCAGCGCCACCACCTTCCACAGCGTCAGGAAGTCCTGCAGACGGGTGGCCCAGCGGACACCGTAACTGTTGATCAGCGCTACGGCCACTGGTGGAACACATCAACATCTTATAGTTCGCACGTTTTGTTATAGGAAGATTGAAAGTTTGTTGCAAGTTCTTGCCCGTAGGTTAATTGCAAGGACATGTAACGTGAAAATAAAGGATGGGCAACGGATAACAACATAGAATGTGACTATTCTAACTACTTAATACTAAATTCTAACTTATTTGGATCGACGTCTTTTTCCGAGACAGTGTAAAACGAATGATTCCACTTTTTCTATAATACGTGGGTTTTGTGATGTTAAGAGGAGAGTAGTTTTCTGTGAACGTGGAGAACGTAAGATTGAATTTCTCATCAAACAGGTCCTTTATTTCTTTCGTGATCGTAGAAGGGGCAATTTCAAATAAAGTTATATTGTAATGACTACCGATGTACATGTGTACATTATTTACACCACCAGTCAATCATTATATATGCTTTCATGCTATCAGTACGTAAGTACACAGATTAGCCTACAATGTAAGAGTGTTTGCACTGGTAGGTGTCGATGTATTCCTAACACATGATATGAATGTGAAGTGCTCTTAGTATGGCAAACTAAGCCTCAATAACTGCCCCCCTCTTCCGATATTCTGCCTGATACACGCCCTTTGAGCAACCCACCGCTGACGTATGTAGAATACAGAGTTCGTCATATTCACAGGACCAGTAGTAATGTGACGATAAAGTGGGATAAACACAAATTTGAGAGCAGTGTGGGTTTAAAAAAGTCCATTGAGTCTGATAAACAGTAATATGATTAAAACTGGTAATAAATTGGCCGGCTGGTCAGTAGTTAGGAATGGAACCTTGTCGTCTTAACAGCACTGACGTCATTTGACATTGCATTCTTTAGTTTCTAAGTTATTTAGATCAAGGGCATGTACAGTATTGGCAGTGATGACATAAACTTCTCAGAAGACGAAGCCTGCATGTGTTTCTTTTTGCTTTCACGGGACAAAGACTGCTTAAAATGTTGCAAATATGTATTTCTTTTGGTGGCAGGCAAGGAATCGTATTAGCCCAATTCCTCGGCGTTTTTCTTTTGTCAGTCAGTCAGTCAGTCAGTCAGTCAGTCAGTCAGTCAGTCAGTCAGTCAGTCAGTAGGTCAGTCTCTCTCTCTTCTCTTCTTTCTCTCTCTAGCTTTCTCTCTCCCCCCCCTCTCTCTCTCTCTC
>NW_017803909.1:2421637-2486472 GCF_001625305.1 Branchiostoma belcheri | reverse complement strand
TATATATATATATATATATATATATATATATATATATATATATATATATATATATATATATATATATATATATATTAGTAGTAGTTTGTCTGAAACAGTCGTAACAGTCTATTGTTGTTTTTGTACTCCACACACTAGCAATCTCTCTAGGTAAACATGCACTGTTAAATGTCTGCCGAAGTTGCTTACCGAGGGCGGCTGCCGCCAGTAGCCGTATGGTGAGGTCGGGCGCGGGGCATGGCGCGAAGAACGGGTACAGAACGTATGTAGCGAACGTGATGGCGGTGACGGCGTGCGACGTCGGCCGGACCACGATCAGCTCCACCCACAGTCTCAGGAAAGCCGCTAACGGTCCGAATATCTCCAGTATGTAGACGTAGTCGCCGCCCGACTTGGGGATGGTGGTCCCCAGCTCGGCGTAACACAGGGCCCCGAGAGTGGACAGGACACCGCACAGCGCCCACACTACCAGGGACAGGCCCACCGACCCCGTCTGCTGGAGGACTCCCTTCGGCGAGATGAAGATCCCAGACCCGATGATGATTCCGACTATGATCGCTACTCCGTTGAAGAGCGTTATCTTTCTCTTCATTCGAACGGATCCCGGTTTGTCAGCCTGGTCCTTCCCATCGGAGACTTCTGCAGACGCCGCCGCCGCGGACTGGACATCAAACCCCGCAGCTTTCTTCCCCATGACGCCGTTGTGAAGTGTATAACACACGGTCAGACTGCGCAGCAACAGGTCTAAAATGTCGTCAAGTGCAATCAATTCGGTTATAAAGGATCCGGAGGTTTTATGAAGAGCAAATACGCGTGATGTAACTGCGGCGTGGACTTGCGTATTGAAAACATCTGTTCACCTAAACCTGAAGTTTGTATACTAGTACCGCCCCAAAAGTCCGGGCGCGACCACCTGTTGGACATGGGGGTGATCCATACTGCACCCTCTGCATGAAACTAAAATTGACAATTTTTTATAAAACTGTTTGGTTGCAAATACGGATGAAAGACGTTTGTACATGAGAGCCTTTTGCCAAGGAATATATTACGTCCAATAGGTAAACAGTAATATATATCAGACACAGAACTCAGCTTTCATACCTAGGTGAACTTTGGCCAGGTAACCCTCCCGCTGCTGCTTGGCACGCAGTCAGCCAATCTGTAATCATTTACCAGGTCCGACACAATTACCACCGGTTGTGACTCGAGAGCCACTCGTGTGGACGATAATGATGTCAGAAAGTCGTCAGGGGAATGAAGTAGTCATAGACATATTCGTGTACACAATGATGAATAACGTCACGAAATACATTGCTGCGGATGACAACAATTGTTTTGTGGTGTGATGAATCTTTTTAATTTAATTCGATAACTGGGTTCATAAATGTCTGGCCATCCTAAAAGATCTACGTGCCATGGAATGAATTCCGTTTCCTAGTCTGGCTTTATTTTGTCACAACGACAACGTTTGGGTGACAGTAATACCCGCATCAGGACTGTTTTCTTTGGACCAGGATAGACAATGTGCCAACACAACCCTTCCATCTAGTAATTCTCAATTCAAAGGAGTAGATCTGTACCCCCACTCACTCACTCACTCACTCACTCACTCACTCACTCACTCACTCACTCACTCACTCACTCACCTCACTCACTCACTCACTCACTCACCTCACTCACTCACTCACTCACTCACTCACTCACTCACTCACTCACTCACTCACTCACTCTACTCTACTCACTCTCTCACTCACTCACTCACTCACTCACTCACTCACTCACTCACCGGCACTCACTCACTCACTCGGGAATGAATGTAGGTTAATAATAGCACCCCTTTCCGCTTGAATTCCTGACGCCTATGTCCGGGATATCAGGGATTCCCATCCGGCATTCCCCTACCCTGTTACGTGTACGTAAATGCAAATAATGCGGACTTTTGATTCCTAGTCCAAAAGAGCCAACTTTTCGTCTGATGGCTTCAGGACCCAATTTCCGTTTCATTGAAAGAAACCGACACTTCTGGTAAAAGACAATGCATACTATGGTCATGTTACAATAACATTGCGGTATATTCTATCTAAATGTCAAGGTCACACCGAAGACACGGAATTTAGTCCTCAGTTCCAGGCCGGACGACTACCCCCTTGTGGGACACTTCCACTGTGGGCTTTGTGACTGGGGTCTTTGTGTGCTGTTCTCTGATAGTCACAGTGTACCTTCTGAGGTCTCGCTGATTTCTAACAGCCGTTGTATAAGCCACAAAATCCAAAGCCTGCTTACTCGGAGACTATGCCATGGTAGCGTGCATGGTCATTGACCTAAGCCACGTGTGCCCGTGACCTAGATCTATAACCTCCTGACATTGGAGTGGTCCATGACGACATAGCACACAGCTTCAGGTTTAATTTGTAAGGCACTCAATGTTGAGGCTAATTATCATAAACATTCTTTTCCGGTCATTGACGTCCACTCGTATGCCATGCTTGGCCGAACTTGACAGGCTTTTGGGTTCTTTAATAGGTCACCACTAACGTCCATGGCCCATGACCAAAGGCCATGCGGGAACAAAGCAGCTGCCGTGTAAACATAGAGAAGTTTGCAACAATCTTTACACTTTGAAGCGCATGGCCATGGGCTATGAAGACACCTATGACCCTGTGTGTGTATGTACAACGCTTTTTACTAGAGACGTATGCACTTCATACATGTTTCGCCAGATGTCTTCACTCGTAAGTTGGAATGAAAGTTACACGTGTGTCCACACTTGTCAGTGTAAACCTTATGTGAATGCGTACGGCCGGCTACGGGGTATGGGAAAACAGACTTCGTTAACGTTTGCCGCCCATTCATATTGCCGTCTGATTATATTGTCATCACAAATTAAAAACATCATCATCGGGCAAAGTCTACTGTTTAATAGCGTTTTGATTGCAGGTAAGGTACTGTCCCAGAAACTAGGCCACTGCGTGAGGTCCTTGCCCTTTAGAGTGCACGTGATTGAATATTCCACCCAACTCGTCCATTGGTCGACAAAGAGGGCTAGGAAACCCTTATCAGCAATTGGATTCTCAAAACAACAACAGATTAGTTCTGTTACAGAATAGACCTATTGATGGGAGTAGTCTGAAGATTTTCCCGCGTTTCTCACAGAAGACATCAAACTGGTCAGTATACACTGCCCCCAGACTGGTTCTGAAGTACAGAAAAAAGTGGTAATGCAATAGTAATCTATTAGTTCCGAGCCTTCTTGTTCCGAGCATGGAGGTATAAGTTGAAAAGGCCTCCATGTTCCGAGCGAGATCGACGGAGTGCAGGGAATCCCTGTGAATCAGCCAATCACCATGAAAAAATACATGCCCTGTGTCCCCAAGAAAGGATTGGCACATCATATGGTGACAGATGACTTGGGATTGACTTATTTTTGGGACATAGATTTGTCCGGAATTAGTTCCTGGGAGTGAATGCAGGTCATTGACCTATTTGCCGGACAGTAGAATTAGGTCAGACTTCGGTATGTCCCGAAACTAGGGCAGCAATCTGTCAGTCCCAAACTCAGCGTGGGGACAACCGTGTAAAAATGAAAATATAAACATTCTCATAGCTGTAAAATAAGTCTATATCAACCGTTATCTCTATAAAAACAACAGCATGCATGAAAATGCACTAGAGCAGTAGTGTCAAAGGAAAGCCGTAACTTTTTTTTTCTTTTTTTCTTCGAACACCCAACCATGTCCACCCCTGTGTTGTGTTCAGGTGGTACAGTCAAAGTAAGTACCATACAGATCTCACGTAAACAAGATATAACACTGGTCATCTCAATTTAGGAAAGTCACTGGCCATTTGGAATGTCAAGTAAAAAGTAACATTTTGCATTCAAGTTTCACATCAGTGCGCAGGTCTTGGTGTAAGGAGTATAGTGATATGAAAATTATTGTTCTGCAGTATTCATAACTTTAGATATCATTTATAGAAAATGCAAACAGACCGGCGGGTTTTTCAGCACCCCGACGGGGCTAACAGCTACCCCGTCAGGACCAAAGCACAGGACCGTCGGTGTAAAGTACTTACCCCGTCAGTGTAAAGTACTCACCCCGTCGGGGTGACACTGTCATAATCACTAAACCCGACGGGGTAATGTCACCCCGACGGGGTGGGAGTTCTGGTCAAAGAGGTGCAAAATCCCAAAACAAAGCCAGGAAAGGCGTGAATTGATCAGTCCATACACACCGCCGGGGCAAGTTTACCCCGTCGGGGTGAGATCAGATACCCGACGGGGTAAGCTCAGACAGTCATCCAATCCAGTTGATGTGCAAAATCGACATTATCAGGACAAAGAATAAGTATGGAGAGCACAATCCACACGCTTCTATTTGCCCCTTTCAGCCAACTAAGGGTCACAAAAAAGAAAGATTCCAGAGAGCTTACAAACACACACTCACTACTCCAAAGCTGATGTCTAATAGAATTTTACCATCAATATCAATATTGACTGAAGGTCAGGCCATGTTAAATAATACTTAAATTTATTTCCTTCTATTTGTAACAATTGAGATAGAACACACAGGTCTTGCAAATAAATTGTTCAAGTTCCTCAATTGCTATTACACTGGCCACAATATTCAGGGATCGAAATTAAGGGCTTCATATGGTCATAATGGTGTCGAGCAAAATGCCTTAGCTGGTCAAGAATGGGAGCAATCTCTGATAATTGTCATAAAAAAGGGAGGTTCTCTCTTTTACCTCCTTTGTCTGAGTGGATGGAGGCCCTTTGTTATAATGTCTGTCATTCAAAATACACACTGCAAGCAGTGCAAATCAGGACTCACTATTCTTCTCAGATATTTAGAGGCATCATGATAAGAAATATGTTGTGAAACTAGGAAGTTGGAACATACTTTAATTTTGAACCTTGGTACCACCAGGTGCAGAGTATTTTTGTGAGGATGTCATGAATGGTGTAACCAAGGAGCTTTAAAAAGCTTGGTGTGACAATAACTTGCTGAGAAACTTGACATTGTGTGTATTTTGTCCCATTGTTCTGCCTTGGTAGACAAGTTAATTGGCTACATTGTTTATATTGAGATTTTTTACAGTGAAAGGAGTTTCATCAACGTTAATGAATGCTCCTTTCAGCCACTTTGTAACTTTGTAGGTACTTTGTAGTAGACACACAAGCGGCCATTGGTGCCCTGCAAAATAGTCTTACTGATTACATCCTACATTCATATTTCCTGGCCGTTTGGAGAAATACTTGACTTATGTGTTTTGTTTACTGTACTACGGTCAAAATATACTTCTGTAAATGGGGAGAGACAACACTTTGGGTGGGTGGGGACATTTTGTAGCATGGTCTGTTCCATCAAGGAGCTCTAAAATAAAATTTTAAAGCTCTTGGTTCCATTTCCCGTAGGTAGGATCTCCAAGCAGATCAAGGCTGTAACCATTGGCCAAAGAAGAGACCATCGGCCACCCAATAATGGTCACCCCTTTGGCCTTGGGCAATGTTACAGCCTTGTCACAGTAGGATCTGCTTGGAGATTATAGGTTGGTGGGTGCGATGTTGTTTGAAAAAAAAAGTGATTTTGCCTTTCTCCGATAACTTTCTTTTCTATAGACCCTGGAGTATTTTCTACATTACCACAGCAAATGATTTAGGAGGAAGGACACAATCACTGTCCTTTCAAAAAGTTTGCCTCTGGTGTGACGTTCCAACTTCACGTTGAGGTGTCAATTACCCCCAATTTACATAATGTGCACTGGCTTGGGTTGGCTTGAGACCTTTTTGGTGACTGGAAATGAAGTACATGTACTAGTTACTAGCTCCAAGCAGATCCTAGGGTGGCAAAAAGACAGTATGAAATTGGCCTGGCAGTATCTATTAGCCCAATTTGCCTTGGGTTGGAGATAAGAAATAAAGGACTTTGAGTGGGTTGATTTTGATTTTAGCAAATTTTCAGGAAAGAAGCAGGAATTTCAGTGGCAAAGCAACAGATTCAATTTAAGTTTACTCTAAAAGTGGGGAAAAACAATGTTACGTATTCAATCTTTAAAAAGAGGTTAGAATATTCCTTAGAATCTCGCCAACCTGGTTGAAAAAAAAGTTTACCTATTGTAAGCACTATTCACATGTGACATTTATTCAAAATGCCAAACAAATGGAAAAACCTGGAATTTGTTTATATTCAGTCTTTGTTTTGGTCCGTCCATGTATGGGCAATTCTTGTGCTGGCGGGCCAATTGTTTTTGACCTGGAAATTGAAATAAGATTGAAATATAAGTGGCAAAGTTGTTCTACTAAGATATATCCAGTTTTGGCAACAAAATCCTTAGATACATATGAGCCTAAATACTAGACTAAGTATGTAAGCAAGAAGCCTAATATTTACAACTTGAACCTGCTTTCAAAGCAAGGAATTATACAATCCTCTATTTCTGTTCAAGAGCACCCATCCGGTAATTATTCTGCTCCAGCTACAATTGTTATGCGGGTTAAAAGTAGGTCAGCTATTGTTCTTGACATGCAAATGTCACTGTCCAATTATCAACTTGATACAAATTATCCTATAAGGGAGTATTGTTGGATTACATGCAAAATTCCTGGTACCCATATCTGGGCAGCTTGTACTGGGTCACCCAGGAAAGGCCTGAAAAGATAGCCCATGCATAGATGTAATTGTTTTCAAAAAAAATTACCAACACATTGACTTTTTGGCCCTTCATCTGGTCAGATTTACTGTAAGGCATTTCTAAATTTCAATGCATGAAAGGGGATAAAGGTCTCAAAATACTGAGTGCATAATACCTTTAGTTAGTGCACCTGGTAAGATTGGGACTGTGCAGGTATTTCTGATGTCTACGTGGCACCTAACATTGAACTTAGCCATATTGGTTAAGCTTAATAGGTACATGTAGTAGTAGGTGCATTTTTGTTTGCTGCATTGACTGTTAGCACCTAATAGTATGAAGTATAAAAAAAAATTAACAGCAATGACAGTTTTTATCATGATGCATACTTCTCAAAGTCTGATTAAGTGCAAATTTTTTCTTCTTTCTCGTCTGGTCCAGGTAATGTTTACTGCACCAGTGCAGGTATGCAGTGAAAAATATTTCAAGCCCTGGGGTATTCTGCTAATGATAGATGAGTTTATCCATGGAGTTTGAAAAGTTGTTATCAAAGTTTATTAAATTTTTAGCCATATCCAAACTCTATTCTTAGTCTTAGCCAGGTGAGATACAAAGTAGGTTATAACCTTCTTGCTAGAATTCATCCTATAGTGAGCTAAGTATTGGTGGACAAAGAGTCGATGAAAGACTAGATTTTAGATTTTTAACCTCCTTGTATGGACCTACTGGATTGTACACATGTATATGGCACTCATGTGGAGCAGGTTGACTGGTCAATCACATCCATTCCTGCCATGCTAGATCTCCATGACTCGTTTGTATCTTTGAAGACACTTTCATCAATTCATAAGAGAAAATCCTGGAAAATACAGTCTAGAAAAACTGCAGGAATACACACTCAGAACTACAATAATGAAGTGATATAATAAACTTTGCATAAACGGCCATCAACCTAGAAGAAAGTTTAATGTTAATCTTTCAAACTTCATTGGGACTTTCAGTCTGGTCTGAAGGCTTAGGCCATTAGCCCAGCCTGTTCATGATCCTGACACACCGACGGGGCTGTTCAACACACCGACGGGGCTGTTCAACCCCGGCCGGACTAACCATTGAACCCAGACTTCTCATGAATTTATCACAAACTTGCTAATTACACAGGTGTGAAGATGGGAATTCTCATTAATTCAGTGGTTTTCATGGAGTGTTCATGAGGATAATTGGATGCGGTCTGGGAGCGGGGTAGCTGTGCACCCCGTCGGGGTGAAGTTTATTAGGGACGGGGTGGGCTTCTGATCCCGTCGGTGTGTCTTTTACACTGGCGGGATTGCAATTTTTAAAGTGAAATATCTTGACAAATATGTACATTTTGACTATAAAAAAAACAACCTGGTACTGAGGATAACATGATCTTTCAAATGGTATGAAAAAGATTACTGTACATGCAGGAATAACAAAGTTGAAAATCAGGGATTTCAACATGGCTGTCTTGAAATTCGGAAAGTGACATTCCAAACTTGAAGTGACCAGTGTTATATGTACTATATGTACGGTTCTGCCGTGAGGTCGACAGTGAGTTCACAAGAACAGCTCTGAGAAACAGAGTGTCATTGGAATAGGGAAAGTACATTTTGTACTAGTATCGATCACTAGTAAGCAACAGAAGACTTTCACAGCTTTTCAAAGGTGCGTTTTGTGTTTCAATGATCTACTTTGACCGTTAATGACCACTAACAGCTATGTTTTGTACAGATTCATTTTGTCTTGAACATTGTATGCTGTGCCTTTTATGTCATCTTGTGGCAGGAAGTCGGTGTTTTCGATTTAAATTTCACATCTTCAAATGTTACGTTAAAATGAAATGCTGGTAGGGGGCGTGATCTAGCAAGTGCGTAAAATGCTAAAACAGTTGAGTCAACATATCGACTAGTAATGTTTTTACTGCAGAGATTCGAAGGATGATTAGATGTTTTTCTCCTATGTTTAAAGATAGACTAAATTATCTAGACGGTATGTTTAAAGACCTACTTGCTGGCCATACATAGTCTCGCTTGCATGCAAGGCGCAGGTATGGTTACAAACACATGTTACATGGAAGCAAGGCGCAAATCGACTGGTTGCATCTCTCAGCCGCGCGTCTGCAGCTGGTAAGCGAGGCTAGTCAGTCAGACGAATTCAAACAATGAGTAAGATTATGAATGCATACGTATTGTTACAGACGAGCATTTTCTTGTGTTCTGAATCATTAACAAAACATGAGTAGGAAACGTTGTAAGTAGATATACTCGAGGGTTGAAGGATAGTCGACCTATGACCATATGTAGGAAAGGCGCTACCCTTCATATTTTGTAGAAAAACAGCCCATTTTTCGGGACAGTGCACATTCCACAATTCCATGCCCAGTACGTAGTCGCCTCCAGCCTACATGTTGGGACACACGCACGCCATCGTTTGAACCACCTGCTCCAAACTTGAGCTCCGCGCAGATATTATCTTTGGCTTGCCTGGAGCATTTTTTTTCGCAGCGTTTCACTTTTTCCGCGATGCTCTAGAACCCAGGCCCAACGTCACAAGAAAGGCTTCCAAAACTCTGCAAAATACGCTCAAAGCAAGCCAACACCTGCTTAAAGATTAATTGTCGCACGTTGTTCAACAACGATAAACGATGGTGTGTGACCCTAGATGTAGGTTGAATGAGGACATCACGTGTCTTAGAATGATTAATTGCTTCTATCCTGACACCCCCTTTACTTCTGTGTGGTACGCCCCGGCGCTATAAGCAGCCAATCAACAATGACCTGAGTGAGGTAACAGTATGTAGTCCTACATTATAGTGACTACTGAACTAACAACACACCACATGTGAATATATGAAGAACTCACAGTTGATAATAACATTTTCATCAGTGCAGGTGAACTGCTGAGACGAGATGAATCTGTGTGTACAAGTTCTGTTGTTCGGCACTTTGTTGCCAGCGGTGTTGTCCGCCCGCATCGTCCATTTGGTGCCTCCGTACAGCCGAGGGAGTCACTTCTCGGTGGCGTCCCGAGTGGCCGAGGGTCTGGCGGACCGAGGGCACGACGTAACCATGGTGTTACAAGGAGAGGGTTACAGAGGCGTCAGTCACAAATACCGCGTGGAGATGACCAAGTCAGCCTTCTCGGAAGACGCAAAGGAGGCCAACTTTCAGGACTTTCTGTCCCAGACCCTCGCTGGTCAGTACGACTCCGACATGGTGTCCAAACTCTTCGGACACATGGCGGACGAATGCCAGGCCATGCTGAACGACAAGGACCTTTTCCAGGCCGTAAATTCGTCCATGTTCGACCTTGCAGTGATCGACCCGTTCAACTTCTGCCCGTACATCTACGTCCAGCGGCTGGGCGTCCCTTTCGTCGTGTTGGACGCCACACCGGCGTTCTTTAGCGGCCGTAACGCCTACCTGCCCTCTCCGCCGACCTACGTGCCCGCCCTGTCCTCCCAGCTCACCGACAAAATGGACCTACTGGGTCGTCTGAAGAACACGCTGCTGGGGCTGGTGTCGTCTGCCATGGACTCCTACATTCTGTCACTCTTCGATAATCTCCGGCTGGTCCACGGGATCTGTCCTGACCTTCCCTTCCCACAGATGATGAGCCGGGCGGAGTTTTGGATGTTCCAGTCGGACGTGGCGCTCGACTTCCCCCGGCCAACCATGCCGAACGTGCAGTTCGTCGGAGGCCTGACAGCTCGGCCGGGAAAACCTTTACCTCGGGTGAGTACATACTCTGGCATTTATCTTCAGTTCTCACAGATCTGCTAATGATGTATCATCTTTAATATCATATTCGGAACTAAGTTTACAAGTAATGGTCTCTTTTATGATGAGAGACAACCTAGTGTAATACCTGGGCCCTGCGTGGCCAAAGAAAGACTGGAGTCAGTCAATGGAGGGGTTCCTCTTTAGAAATGAAGAAACACGTGGAATGAGGTTTCTTTTGTCATACAGGAACTGGCAGAATTTATGGAAGACTCAGAAGACTATGGCGTCGTGGTGGTGTCCTTTGGCTCGGTCATCGACCACATCCCCGACCGGGCGCTCCTGGAGAAGCTTGCGGGCGGTCTCGCCAGGCTGCCCCAGCGGGTCGTCTGGAAGTTCACGGGCGTGCCACCGTCCAACCTCGGCAACAACACAAAACTCATGGCCTGGCTGCCGCAGAATGATTTACTAGGTATTGCATGCCCTCCAGTGCTTACATAAGGTCAATAACCTGCTATTATAGTAATCCTTTAATGTTGGGACTCGACTTACACCAGGAAGGTTATCCTTATAACACCCTTTTATACGTTGTCACACATATTTTCTCTAACATACAGTTGTACGTATATACGTGTACACTAATATGGAGAAAAAGGAAAACTTTGCGGTGGAAGCTGAAATTAGGGTCATCATTAGTTGTAATTTGCATATTCCTTACATCCATGATAAACATTTAGCCCTTTGTGTCGCCAAATGGGTGCCCCTTGGGTGTATGTAGACAGGTGGGGGAACGAATGTATTCGACGGAGAAATTCTATAAATATTCCTAAGCATGTTTTTTCCTTTACTTCTCGTGTTTTTCACCCGCATGGAGTAACGTTATCCCGACATCCGCCGCTGGTCTCTGCGCGCCGCCGAATATTTATTGACCCGATAGGATGCGACCAAATCCACATCCGTCAGACGTAACCTCGCTTTAGGGACACAGTAAAGGTTACTCCCGTTCAAAACGGTCGATGTACATAAACAGCAATTATTTAACAAGATCTGCAGTTCAACAGGGCGCTGTATATAATTTTAGATGAACAGACATACATGATGAAAAGTTCAAACGAAAATACTTGAGTGTTTTGGGAAGCCTTTTTATTGGCTTTAAAGCTGTCTTTTCAATCGACACCACGTGCACGGCACAGTTCATTGACCTATTGCTTTTCTCGCTTTGTGTTCCAATGTCATTGACTCTTCTGCTACACATTCCTCAAAAATTGTAAACCTCTTTGTGAGGTTAAAGAGAGTGACTTCCAACTCCAGGTGTTCAGGGGATTGCCTGTATAAGGTGAAAATTAAATCCAAATCTCTTTTGAGCTTGAAATTATCGGTAATTCGGATCCTTTACGAAAGTGTCCTGGGGCGAAACGCGGTGTAATTACCTGTGATTGAAGACGTAATAAGGGTCGGGGAAGGCCAAGTCTTGTTTTGATGTCTCTCCCTAGCGCCCTTTATAAAAAGGCGCGCTGTTTTAATGTCTCAGTCCACACGATGTGGTCGGTCGTTATACGGTACAGCCGTTAAACAGCTGCTTTCAAAACAAAACATGGGAAGTCATAACAATGAGTTCGGTCATGCCGCCGTCAGAAGAGACATACGGCTTGTACTGGTAAACATACATGTATGAGGTTCATCGATACAGGATAGTTTCCACCAGTATCTTTATCCGCTATAGAACCCGTGTCGACATCATATTATTGAAAAATTGTGCTTTTAATCAGATCCAAAGTCATGTGGCTTCTTCCCATAAATGTCAAGTCTAGTAAACGTAAACAGCGCACTGCTAATCAAGCTGCATGATTCAGGGTAATGACCGTTCATAGACCCGGTTTCAGGGACACCGTACGTGTTTCCCAGGCGGATAATGAGGGCGTGACTGTTCCAGTCCATATCTATCACACCCCCACGCGTCCCCATCAGGTCACGGGAGTTCATGTCCAGGTCGTTTGAGTTCACACAGGAAGGCACTTCCCCAACACTAAGAGATAACATGAGATACATGTTACTGAGTTACTGTGCTACATGTTAAAGATCATTTCTTGCCTTTTACGGTGGCAAATTCTTTTCACACGTCATAATATGAACCATTTATATGTTGTCAAGATATGATATGACAGCTCACGATCAGCAAAAGTCCGGAAATTACATCGCCGGTCTAACCTTGGAAACAAGCTTTTGGAAAATCCACGACGTTGTGGGAGGGACGACTTGAATGTGCCTCGTGTCCTACAACAAGGACGACAGGCTAATGAAATGTCATTGACATTCTCACTGGGGGTGTTTTTCGCGAGTGCGTACGTCTTTGACAGTCACATACACTCACCCTTGTAGTAGGTACTACGGGTTATGTGAAGAGCAATGCGCGCTAAGTTACAAGTTGTGCAGAAATAGCCTGGGTGCCAGCCTTGTCATCTGAATTCTTCAGCGATCACCGGTACCATGAGCTGACTATAAAAATTAACACAGCTGCCTGGCATCCAGGCTATTGTATAAAACGTCAAAATCCATGTGTCTAGCTTCATGAAAATGGAACGTCCTCAGAATATAACGCAAAGGAAATAATTAACCATTCTAAATGTGTTATTGATTATGTAATTCATTAGTTCATGTGTACCAGCATCTTTAAGTACCAACAATCTTTAAAACTAAGATATACAATAGAGCAAAAAAAATGCATAAATTACGCTAATGAGACGATCGACAGCTAGGGGTGCTGATTCTTTTGACTATTTAATACCTAAGGAGTTTATACATGAGAAGTCAATGTCAAAGCTACCTCCTCAGGGTTAATGAGTATAATAATTCCACAGGGGCTTATTTGTCTCCATCCCATGTTTACCACAGCCCACCCTTACACCAAGGCCTTCGTGACGCACGCGGGAATTAACGGGCTGTACGAGGCGCTGTACCACGCCGTGCCGGTGGTCGGACTGCCCATGTTCGCCGACCAGTTCGACAACATGGCCCGCATGGCGGGGAAGGGCATGGGGATCACGCTGGACATCTGGAACCTCCAGCCTAAACACCTGGCCGCAGCTGTTACCAGAGTCATCCAAGACAAACAGTAAGCACATGCACATGTAATGGTTTTACCACATCATTTTTTTAAAAACTTTTCCGTGTCCGCCACGGCACTTTATTAAATACAAATGTTCATTGATACATGTATGTCATAACAAATTCTCAACAAAGCTTAGTGTACAAAGTGTACTCATCTTATGTGTATATGGAACAGTAATAAAGGAAGGTATTAACTACATCATCTTTCTGCAGTTTTCTGTGGTCATCTTTATGTCTTAACCAGGACACATAGATGGCATACTTAGCGATTGTTAATATATTACATTCTTCTGAACTTAGCAAAACTTCATGTTTTTACCACATCATATCACATAGTTATGCTGAAGCAGCAATTGACACAACATTCCGTAAAGCATTTTTTTTTTCATTAAAAGTCACACACCTGCAATATGAAACGCCATCTACTTGTCCAAGCTAAAAGACCAGTAAAACAGATGGAAATTCTTACTCAAGCTACTGGATAGTTTTTGAAAACTATTCAGATGGTTTTCGTCAGTGACTTATTGTGTAACTTATTACCCTGTATGTCTAAGCTTCATGGAGGTGACCAGTAAATACACTGAATGGTACTTTGCAAAGAATTCTTCAAAGAAAACTTTAAAACTTTCTGTAATTGAAGTTTTTTTTCTATCACATATATAATGACAGAACGTTTTCCTATCACAGGTACAAGACCACTATTGACCACTACTCCAGGATCCACCGTGACCAGCCCCTCCCCCCGGTCGACCGTGCCGTGTTCTGGATCGAGCACGTTCTCCGCAACAATGGCGGCGAGCACATGCGACCTCAGGTCTTCAACCTCCCGTGGTACCAACGTTACATGCTGGATATCTTTGCCATCATTGGTTCTTTTATACTAACATTATTGTTTGTGATCAAAGTGGCACTGAGAAAAAGCTTCCTGTTGCTCATCAACTTTGGTAACCTTCTATGGATGTCTCTGAAAGATTTGAAGCTGAAAACAGAGTAGTTCATACAATGACGGTCTTTCATTTTTAAGCCAAGTCATTGCCAGCATGAAACTACCTCAAAAGGATAAGAATTATGTATTTTTACTCCTGTTGGAGATATTCTAGCTGTACATGAATATCACCATATAGAGACTCCAGACATTTGACAACTTTCTCCTGGATACTTTCTACTTGAGATTTTGGGCAGTAATCATCATCAGATGATCTGTGGAAGAAAAAGAGAAGAGTACAATGTACATTGGGCCAGTGGAATACATTTCAGACCTCACAATATTGCAGTGGTAACAAACACGGTTGTTAATTGAGATACTAATGTGTGTTATTTTACATGTATATTAGTGTTGTTTATTTATCTTAGATACTAGTAGATCAAATAACAGGGTAATAACAAGATCAAGGATAGGGTTGTGTAGTCAAACTTCTCTGTATAGTTGGTGACAATAAATATTTGATGAGTGTGAAGATTTTTTCCTTGCTGATTTTATCCATGAAAAGTTGTGAAAAGTTCAAACCTTGCCACAGTAACAAGAGTAGGTCTGGGGAGGCAGGCCAGCATGGCTTCCATGGCAGCAGTAAGCTGTGTTATCTCCTCCTGAGAGCTGACATGATGCGGAAGCTCTGTATCATCACAGGTACATCCTGCCAGGTGGATCTGTGTTCAATTCAAGGAGGAAACAAAATATAAAGTATATTTATAAGATTCATAAGCCATGTTTAACTGACTTACCATTTAGTTATTATCTCTATTCCATTCCTTATAAACTCTAATAGCAAAAAAAATCTGAATAATTGTAAACTTGAGCCAAAAAACAGTTACTCAAGCAACTGGATATGATTTTGAGTAACTGTTGAGTAACAGTTGCTTGAGTGACTGTTTTTTGGCATATCGTATTACCTGGATGTCTAACCTTCATCGACGTAATTGTAAACTTATTGTTAAGTCTGTAGAGCTAGAGTTCTCCACTCCCATCATTTGCTGGTTTTTGTAAGTTCTAAAGATCCTAGATGCTTAAGTATTTCAACAGATTGAAGCACTATTTCTGCAAATCAAAGAGTGAGCAATATACACGTACCAGTTCAAAGTCAAGGTTGTCCCTAAATGTTTCCCTCATACTACTCACAAGAGCTGTTAGGAGATCCCTCCTAGAAATAGAAACAGTATGCTGTTAGATGTGAATGGTTGCACATAAAAGAAACTCATAGGTAATGAATCATTTTCATTTCAAAAGACAGACCCATTGACAACCCAGTTTAATTGAAAAGGCAATAGTTTCAAATGACAATTGCCACAAATGACCTGTTGCTGTCACACTTGATGTCCTTCAGGTCTGTCCCATTCTGAAGGTCAGTGCAGATGTTCTCCAGCTGTTCCAACAGCTGCTGTCTCCCCTCTGTGTATGCCAGGAGGGAGTCCTCATGGGTGCTGCTGGGTCTTTTAAAATCATACAGTTTGTGAATGATGTCGAACTGTTCCTGGTAGAATGAAGGATGACACAAAGGAAAAAATTTGATGATCCTGAATGTACATTTATCATTGGTAAAAGCTACAAAAATAAAATACATGTACTGATAAATCTGAGCTTCTCTACAATTGAAATAAAGCAAAAAATTGTCAATACAGTACTTACATCTGTAAAAAGGTCCTGAAAGGGATTCTGGGTTGAGAAGAAATCCAGATCGATGTCAAGAATCATTGCACTGCTTTTTCTCACACTTTCAAGTATCTCTGTCATGATCTTTCTGTTTGCAATTTTAAACCCTTCTGGTATACACTCTTCACAACTCTGCTTATCAGTATCATTGGTGCATTTGTCACTGTTTAGCCTATCTTTGGACTTTTGGTAGTTCTGGACTTTGTCATCTTGTTTTCCTACGTCCCCCTGTGCCTCATGATCCCTTCTTCTTCTCTTCACCTCAGGCTCTGTTCTGTCATGTGTTGCATGACTTGACCCTGACAGTGTCAGGACATGTACAGTTATCAGTCTCTTGTTGTCCAGTTGACTTTCAGGTGCATACAGAGCCTCACTTAGGAAGTAGGACTCTGTACTTGATACCCTGGAGGTAATTTGAAAACAGGTTCATATTTATACCTTATACAATAATAAGAGAAGAAATTTCACTGAATGTCAAGTTGTTTTGTGTCCAGCAGAAAAGCAGATGGCAGAAAAACAAAATGCTTAGTTACCTAATACTAGTAGTTTGTCAGTGCTACATGACATATTCTTCCGTTCATTTCTATTTCTCATTTCAACTCCCCCATCACTTGAATTTTTCTGAGTCAGCCTGACATGTCCTCCCTATTCCATAAATAGCTAAGATCACCCAACTTGTTTTGAAATTAATATCCATGACTTGAGTTGCAAATACATTTAGTTGTACCTCTAAATGTATGAACAAACTTACCTGATGGTTCCTGAAGTCCTGTGCTTCCCAATGTAAAATGAAAGTGTCTGTTCCTGTATCTGTTCAGCCCAGGGTGGTTTTACCCACACCACACAGTCCAGGTGACCAGCATAGGCTGCAGGGAGGATCCAGTTCTCTATACTCAAGGCACTGGAAAAGGTTACAAAACAGGTCAAAGTCATCATGATGATGAAAAAAATGTGATATGCAATGTGATCTGGTTCGAAATTGGACTCATTCTGTGAATCACTAATTGATGATACTCTATCATAGTCTATGGATAATTTTTGAAAACTTAATTTCTAATACTCTTAATTATAATAAGCATTTCATTCCTTTTGTCAATTCCATGGGTGGGCCGGCTACTCTCTCCTTGCAGTCATGCATGGGCTGAATTGTGAGCCACTTACAAATTGGTGGGGCAGAATCACAAGGGTCTGGAGTGGCTGCCATTCAGCACTAACTCAGGTGACTTTAATACAACCCCCTACATCAATTTGTAGTTGGGGGGGGGGAGTATTTTTGTGTAAGTGGTTTGATTTACTTAAACAACTCCTGTCTATCAAAGACTGTGTCAGCAGGCATCTTCCATGGGATGAGCATGTCAGGATGGGAGTCCAGGTGCACCATGGTCACACCGTGCAGGGGCAGGTGGTGGGAGCCAATGGCACGGTAGATATAGTACAGTGCCTGGGATAAAACACAGATTGGTTTAACGTTATAAGACCTCAGATTAAAATAATGTTATGGTAATGTCATATAATTGTTATGGTAACTAAAGAGTTGACTTTGATCTATTGAATGCACATCATCAGGCTCAGATTATTATTCTCCACTAGAATACTGAAGAGCCCAAATAAAAATAATTTGGCGGAATAAAATACAAAATATGGTCAGCTGGAACTCGAAATCACGTTAGGTAAAACTTAAAAGTTCAACTAACAAGAACTTGAGCCTACTGATAAGTGGGGAGGGGAGGCGAGTGGCAGCGGAACTCACATCATTATGGTCTTCTACGACCCAAACGGGTGTCGTTTTGTACTTCTTCAGCGTCTCGCAAGCTTCTGCCATATCTTGCGTGTCACGCTAAACCAACAAACTGGGGAAAACGTCCCAAAAATGACTTAAATTGGTAAAAACGTCGTCTTTCCTAAATTTAATTTGTCCGCCATTTTGATCATGGCATGATGGAGCTCCATGATGGGAATTTCGCCTGATCATGCCACTAAGCGACAGGGGTGTCTATACTGGGTGTCTATATTTTGAAAGTATACATACATAGCTCTTGAATCAGTCATGTCATTACAAAATCTATATAATTACCGATTTTTTTGATTAATTAAAAGTGCAGTCATTAATTTTACACACCATATGGTCATATATGTGAATCTGTAAATCCGATATAAAGTTTGTCATCCCAGATGGACCCGTCCCGCTGACACTTCCATCCATCATGGCGCGCCGTGACCGAGCGTCCGTCGGCAGAGACCTTCACTACGTCCCCGATATCACCTCTTCTCTAGAATCTGCATCCAACAATGGGTACAACACCTATTCCTCATGTATTTTAGATGAGTTTTATCCAAGTAATGTTGTAATTTTTCTCGTACTTTAGTCGTAAATGTGTTTTGTCTGCCCCCATGCCGGTGGCTTTTGTGCATGTGAAGCACGTGCTTGCACCGTGCCGTGTGACAACAGAAAATGACCCCATGGATTATCTAATCACGTTCGCCGACATACGATATGCTTGACCGTGCTGGTCAGTTTAGCTGTCCAGTCACGGTATAGACGTTTAGCGAAAATCGAGCTGTAAGTTGCCAACCCCCTCCGACCCCTGCACCATATTTGGGGCCCTGTCTTCAGGCCAAAGACTCGGAGACCAAAGACTCAGGGTCGTCCATGTAACTGTTAAATACCTTGTCCTTGGTACAAATGTACTAGTATTTGGAAACTTGTAACACAGACTTCCAGCAAGACCAATCACTATAATTTGTTACCTAACTATCTATCTAAGTCATGGTAATCAACTGTTTGAAGCTTCATTCAAATTATTTCAATATTTGAACTTCACACTTGGCAGTCGCAGCTTCAATTTTACTTGCACTAACCTGCATATGCAGGACGAGGTGGTATTTCTAGCTCTGCAGTAGTCATGGTATCATCTGTGTAATGTTTAATAAGTGTCACAACCGTTTCATTCCAAACCATACCAGGGTGTAAATCCTATGTGATTGTCTGGCTCTGCTCCCAGGTTTGACTTCGTGTGTTCACCCATCGTCCATCCTCGCTACAAGCGAGAGTGTCTGGAGGGGCGAGCCAAGGGCAGACCTGGAGCCTTCACCCGATCAGACCTGCTGCTGACATCACAGGGTGGGCACTAACACAAACCTAACCTTGTGATAATGACAGTGACAACGATGTTTTATTTGCACATTCATGCCTATGTGGGCTAAATGCAGAACTTGTAGTTTTACATGATACAGTTGTATAAACACTACAACTCTACAGATTTGCTACACCGTTACAGTATCTATTGTGTACAGATAGACGAACATGAAAGGCTATCATTGATTATATAGTTTACATATCTATAATGCATGAATTATGGGTTCATATGTAGAACTTCATTCCCCAGTTTGAAATTTAAAAAATGAGCGTTACATATGGATCATAGAGACATTGTCTTTGTATACTGTCATTGTATTTGCATATTCATAAAACTTGCTCTTTTGCAGATTGGAGTACACTGATCGTGGGAAAGTTGTCTCCATGGCTGCAGCCAGACTCAGAGATAGAGTCAGTCCGCAAAAACTGTGAAAAGGTAATTGTTATTCATTCTGAATTATACAAATGGTGACCTTATACATGTATCAGTTATACGTCTTGTATTATGTTTTACCACCTATCTATTGTATTGTATTTTTAGGGAACCGCATGCTTCCTTTGTATACAACCCTTTACATCGTGAATGTTTTCTTTGAGTGTGACTGTCTAACCTTATTCAATTCAAGTGCCATGTTGAACTGGCACCATGAAACCAAGACAAAGATGGTAAGACATCCTTGTGTTGTCTGTAGGCCCTCCAGCAGGAGCTGAGCTATGCAGCCCACCTGAGTCTACCTGCCATCCTGGTGCAGCTGCGGAGCACCAGGTGCGCTAACCTGGCCAGGTACATCCACTACCACATGATGGGACACAACAACACACTGGTACGTACCTCTTTATTCACCTGTCGCACTACAGTGGGTCTGTCGCCCCCCTCCCCCTTCAGTTCTTGTCAGTGATGATTTTAAGTTATCCCTGTCAGATATTGATGTGTTGACAAGGTATATAATCCTGAGACAAGCCAAGAAGAAACTAGAAAGGTATTATTAGCAAATTATGCTGACCTTCGCATGTCCCAGTTAAACAACTACTGCTCTGTTGATTGTTACTCACCATGCATGTACATGAGGTCGTGTGGCATAGCAGTAGGGTATTCGGCCCAGGCCCTAATTTGAAAAGGTCCCGGGTTGGAATCCTGCCCGGTGTCACTGATCTTGTGCCCTTGGGAAAGACACTTGCTGTGTGTGTCAAAGTGCTATGTCTTTCTGTGTCAATCAGATGTGGATACAAGTGCCCCTCCAGTCACCTGATGTGTGCAGGGAGGATGTTATTGAAGGTGAGCCAGCTGAGGACCCAGAGGATAACAAGTCACAGGATCCATGGGAGTGGTGGGTACACAGTCTTCTTTTGGCTGTTGTAATAGAGTTAGCCACAAAGGGTGAATCTATATGTATGTGCAGGGGTTTTTCTAGAAAAATTTTGCATGAGGGAGCAGTATCACGGCGAGGGAGCAAAGCGACCGAGGGGGGGTTGGTGCGGAAGGGGGGTATCCCCCCTTCCGCCATGTGAAGCCTTTAAAAATTTGAAGTTGAAATGGGACATTTTGAGGCTACTTGAGGGGGGAAATTTGAACTCTTAACCTCAATGCACATTTCCCAAATTTCTATTCATGCATTGCATATTTCACTTTTAAAATATAAGTACAATCAACAGTACACACAATCTGCAAATCACCCTTTATACACTTACACAATTAGTGATCAATGTTTCTAGTAGCTCCAGATGACAACATTGGGTTTGCCACAAGCTGAAACCTTTCCCATGGCACAATTGCAACACATTCATCCAAGCTGCTACAAACTCAGGTCTCATATTTCACTTCAGAGCCTGTTCTATAGTATGCAAATGAAGGAGGCCTAGCTACATGTTTTTAAGCAAGTTTTCAATGAACATTGTTTATTCCATTCAAACTTTTACTACTAGAGCTAAATTTTCAACTTTGTGGTAAGATTTTGGAATTTTTATGAGAGTAACATAGTTTGTAATGCTAGAATGTATTGTTATGTGGTGTTGTTTTTGTATTTTTACTGGAAAAAGATGATTTTGAACAAGACTTAGGCTTCAATCTGAAAATTGATATGAGGGCGCTGGTTTGTTACATGAGGGCGCAGCGCCCTTGTTCCCCTGTTTAGAAAAACCCCTGTATGTGGCAATGAGGACATGACTTGTAAATATTTCATGTGTGATTACATTTATACGCTATACTGAGCCACATTACATGGATATCTATATTTGATGTACATTGTGATTATAATTGCCAAAACTACATTACAAATGTTTCTCCTCTTTCCCAGGTGGAACTCATTCAGGTCCATCTGTCATTATCACAAGAAACTAGCCCTCGGTGAGTAGTCATTCCTGATGCTGATGATATGGTTTTGTTTCCATTTTACCTACACATAAACGTTTTCTTTTTTGGAAAGTTCAACTTGTCATTATGTAAAATATTTAACTGCTTTCTGTTTAGACATCTTAGCTTTCATATTTTTGTTTGCATACAAGTGAAACAGATGTTATACTGGTAGCTGAGGTTGGATACATTTTTAGTGAAAATTTTGAAGTAGCACATACTTTAAGAAGTATGATTGAGTAACACTAACATAACAGTATTTATTCTTGAACACCGTCTCCCCTTTAGCCTTGGAGTTGACCCCTGACCTTCCATCTGAGAGCCAGTTGAGGAGATGGTTAGGAGAGCCAGTCCGAGCTGCCATCATTCCAACCACCATCTTCCTCACCAACAAGAAAGGTACATACAAACAAACACTCTGAAGATCTGAAGCACATTCCACCATGGGTGAATCTGTATGTGGCAATGAGGACACGATTTGTCAATATTTCATATGTGATTACATTTATACGCTATACTGAGCCACATATTAGAAGTTCTCACCACTGAAATGTTCTTTCTACTTATTTCTGTGCAATATGTTCATGTGTTCAAGTGCACTGATGGTATTTCTTACAATCCCCTCTCCAGGGTACCCAGTGTTGTCCAGGGCACATCAGTCCTTTGTTCAACAGTTGTTCAAGGTAAACCTTTTAATAATGGTTTAAATACAACAACGGTCATATCAGAGTATTACTGACTTGATACATACAAACTCTAAAGTCTGAAAGATTGTGGTAGTATCTTTTATCATTCTTATGTAGTATATTGTCATATTTGTAGTATATCATGTTATAAGAATTATAGTGGTACTGTATGATGTCAAACTGTCTGGATGCAATTGCCAAAGTTATGCACATCTTCAGGAAAAGCACCTGTTTTCCCACTAAGTAATAAAGGTTTCTATTTTACCCCGTGCAGTATGATGCACAGATTGTGATCTCTGGTACAGCCAGACATGGAGACAAGGGGCTGAGGGCGTACCAACAGTACATGGAACATCTCTTCCAGGTACGGTCTCTGTACATGCGTAACTACATTCATTTCTCAGGTAAACCTGAGCAAATTTGACCATTATAGACAGGTAACCACTATAGAGAGAGAAGGTCCATATTTAATCACGGGTGATGAAAGACATGAGCTTTCAGTTCCCACTGAAATACATGTATCTTGTTTCCTATATACTTTTAGCTACTGTTTAGCTTATCATACTCACTTAGCTGAGCAAATAAAAAGGAAACTTCAACTTTCACATTGACTCGGAGCACATCATGTTATGTAGAAGTGAGACGAATTCTACATTAATACGATTTCTGGTTGAGGTAGAAGTAACTCAGCCTTTTATGTTTCATTTTGCTCTGTCTAGTTCCAATTTTGTCTATCACAAAGTATTTCCGTTTCCAGACAAACCCACAGCCAGACCAGGTCACACTGTTTGCCCGTGGTTATGAGGACTACTTACAGTGTCCCCTGCAGCCTCTGTTTGACAATCTGGAGTCTAACACATACGAGACATTCGAGAAGGACCCGGTCAAGTACTCCCAGTACCAACAGGTAAGGCTTCCAAGGTTTTAACAGTTTGTCATAGCTGTTCTACCTTTATATTGTCTTTGGTAATAGGAACATTTGCTTCCTCTGAAACTCCTTTTTTTTTGTAAAATCTAAGAGATCAAAATAATCTTGAATTATTTACAGGCTGTGTACTATGCATTACTGGACAAGATTCCTGTCTCAGAAAAGGACACCAAGAAAATGTAAGTGTTCTTTTCAACGGCAAATGGTAAAAGTTTTTGAGGTAGCCATAAAGTAGCATTCATGTGGCAATGAGGACATTTTTTTTCAATATGTCAAATGTGATTACATTTATACGCTATACTGAGCCACATACAAAAACCTTTTACTACTGAAATACTGTTCATAAATATTTTCATAGCTTTTGTGTGCTACTGTGTGGATCTTGCTTTAGAAGGAAACTGCATGTAATGTTTACCCACTGTATATAATACCTGGTACACCACCCCTGTTCCCAGTGTGCTGATGGTGCTAGGTGCAGGCAGGGGTCCCCTGGTCAGATGTTCGTTAGAGGCAGCCAAGAGAGCTGAGCGGCAGATCACAGTCTACGCCGTGGAGAAAAACCCAAACGCTGTTGTCACGTAAGTGGAACTTATTTTACTTCCTAGCTTGTATTGCAACAGTATGTGGTAATGAGGACACTCTGTGCCACTTGAATATTGTATATGTGATTACATCTATACGCTATACTGAGCCACATACTAGTTACTCATCATGTTGCCTTTGATTATGTTCAAAACATCACTCCACACTCCACATGTCTTCTTCATAACCTTTCTGATCCATTGATGTCGTTCGGCTGGCCAAAGATGTCAGCATTACCTGTACACAGTTAAAAGATATTTTTTCTCCTTCTTACCCAACCGGTAATGTTTCTCACCTGCTTATGTTTCAATGCCAGTCAGACACCTTCCTCAGAGCTTCTGACTGGAGTGCTGCTTCTCGTCACTATATGTAGCCGATGTAGGTGGCGCTTTTGCACCGAGAACACAAGAAGAAAATCCCTATATCCTATGTTCTACCAACCTGATAGAATTATTTTTGGATATTTTTTCTGTTCAGACTTGAAGCCCTGAAAGATGAGATGTGGGGTGAGCAGGTGACGGTGGTGTCATGTGACATGAGGGAGTGGGAGGCACCGGAGAAGGCTGACATCATCGTCAGCGAACTTCTGGGGTCGTTTGGGGACAACGAGCTGTCACCGGAGTGTCTGGACGGAGCGCAGAAGTTTCTCAAAGGTTCGTTAACTTTCTAAAGTTTCCCTTCTCAAAATTGAAGGAACAAAACTGTGTTAGTGTTACCAACTATGTTTCCTTGTAAACTTTGTTTTCATTATTAACCTTCCATACTATGATTTATATTCTACAGTATTGTGTCAATTAAATCTTACCATGAAAATGTTAGTTTAAGGCAGTTTAAGTCATAACGACGCTTATGCTGATTAAGTCGTACCAGTGTAATTTTGATTTAAGACAGTACAAGTGATGATAATGAATTTGCCGATTATTGCTTCACCAAGTAACCCCCTTTTTTCACAAATTTGTTATTTTCAGTTTTAGATTGGTTTTCATGTGTGCAACACTGCAACTCTCAATAAAGTCATGTTGTATCTTGTACAGATGATGGCATCAGTATCCCACGGGAGTACACCTCCTACATCGCTCCTGTCTCCTCCCACAAACTGTACAACGAGGTGAGAGGGTGTAAGGAGAGGGACAAGGGACCAGAGGTTAGTCCAGCCTACTGCACATCAGGATGCAACAAGGAATTCCACTCCTCTTTGGTGATTCATTTAAATGTAGTCTTTCTTCAGGAAGAGTGTCCTCACTAGCCAGGGCATCTGAAATGTAGACAAAGTTTTCAACATGAAAAGTTGTTACAACTGCTTTTGGATACAATCATAATGGCTGTGAATCTCTGTCTGTGATCACATGTTATTTTTCTGAAGTCCTTAATAACTCCATGGCTAGTGAACTTTTTCTGCAGAAGGACCCTAGTTGCTTTTAAACAATGAACTGTAATTGCATTGTATATTGAATATTATGTCCTACCTGGGCCGCGATTACGTTCGATACGGGTGTTCCGGCCCGTGTGATAACTAGCGGTACAGCCCGGGGGTTCTTAACGCGTACAACCCGGCCCTTCCAAATGTTCCATAGAAAGATTCGAACGCGTTTCGCCCTAACCGCTTGCACCGCTTCCGAAAATTCGAATGCAAAATTCGGACGTTGGAATTGATGTTGTTGCGTTTTTTGGGATTAGGGACACCAAATTTTTGCTCATTTCGCATTGAAAGGCGCGTTTTCGTGGGTGGGTATGACATAAATAAAATACAACACGGTGTATTCCACATCACCCTCAGTCCCAGCCCTCCCGCGGATCGGATCTCCCTCCGGCCGTCGGGCGATCCGACGCGCGGTCGGGCTGGTACCTTGGGCGATACGGAATACACCGTGTTGTATTCTATATCTACAATGTACTGGAAGTTGTAATGCTTTTGCTTTGTTAGAGAATATTGTATACTATGTGAAATTATTGAAGGAACCTTCTCACCATATCAGATGGAAAATTTTCTGCTGTATGTCCTGCCTGGAGAGTTGAGTGTTTTACATGTCTGTTTTCTTCCCTACAGGCTCCGTTTGAGACAGCCTATGTTGTGAGGCTCCACAACTACTGTGAACTGGCTGAACCCCAGCCTTGTTTCACCTTCCATCATCCCAACAGAGGTGAGCTCTAAAGACTTGTTACATGTACATTCAGAGCTCGAAATGCTGGGTGCATGTGCACCTTAGTGCAGGTAAAATTGTAGCCGTGCAGGTATTTCTGATGTCTACCTGCACCTAACCTGCGCTGGTCCATGCACTGTGTTTATATACAAATGTAGGTGTTTGTGGATTTTATAGGCTGCATTACCACCTATATAGTATTAGATACATGTGTAAGTAATGGCAATGGTTTCTGAACAGTTTTAGTATGATCCATACCTCTCAAAGTCTGAGTAGTGCAGAGAAACTTTGTCTGGTGCAGGTAATTTTCATTGTTAAGTGCAGGTATGCAAAAAAAAGTATTTTGAGCTCTGATGGTGATGTCCTTGGTACTGCTCTTCTATCCAATTAGTTGATAGAGTTCTATCAAATACCTCAAGCAAAGAAACTTTCTCATTTAAATACCTTCTCTTTTCTTTCACAGGTCTGATAGACAACACAAGAGCCAAAGAGTTTGAGTTTGACATTGAAGAGAACACAGTTCTGAACGGCTTTGCAGGATACTTTGACACAGTCCTGTATGGAGATGTCACACTAAGTAAGGAGAATTACATGGTTATGATTAGACATGGGCATGACTGAAGTTATCTACATGTTCATTTGTGCTTGTGATTAATGTGATTCAGATTCAAAATTTTATACTCTAACCTTTGATTTTTATTCTTTATATACAATCTACTTGTATATCCAGTTCATGTTGTTATGCTGTTGTTTTTCAGGTATTGTACCCAGGACACATTCTCCGGGCATGTTTAGTTGGTTCTCAATATTCTTCCCCATTCGGGTAAGGGACAGATATTCCAACACCTTGGCATTTTTTTACATCTTTTCTGTGGGATAATATCAAAGGTAGATACTTTCTGATTGAATTCTACTCACAACATACTACAAGAGCCTTCCATGTTGTAGTGCTTCTTAATATGTCTTATTTTTTTTGTGAATTAACAGATGTCATAACTGAGTAAAGAGATTCTTTTTACACAACCAAGTCTTTTATTCAGCTGATGTTACGGTGACTGTCTGTCACCTTCCTCAGGGCAATTCTGACTGGTTCACATTGCACTGCAGCACAGATGTTGCTGCTACAGATGCATTCCCAAGTGTACAATATTTACATATCTACACAGCGATACCTGTGCTGCAATCCAATGTGAACCAGTCAGAATTGCCCTGAGGAAGGTGACAGATGGTCACCGGAATGTCGGCTGAAAGATTTGGTTGTGTAAAAATAGTCTCTTTACTCAGTGTCTTACCAACCTGATGAAACTATTCACGGAGATGTCATAACTGTTTGTGTTTGTGTTGGTATCTGACAGGATCCCATCTACCTCAACAAGGGGAGCAAACTGAAGGTGAACTTCTGGCGGTGCTGTACGGAACAGAAGGTCTGGTACGAGTGGTGCGTCAACAGCCCCTCCGTAACCCCCATACACAACCCCGCGGGGAGGTCCTACACGATTGGACTCTGACGCATCCATCCCATCATTCCTAGCTGTCCCAAACTGTATGGGACTTCTAACAGAACAGACGGGCTAGCCTGTGAACTAAAAAAAAAAAGAAAGAAACACCACTGTAAGGGTGTAGTGGGCTTGGTAGAGCCTTGCACATGAAACACTGCGAAGTACGATTCCACGTTAACATTTCTGGAACCAAAGGTATCATGTAGACCATGCTGCTATAGTCAGTGTAAACCTGAAGATGTATGCACCCCTTTTTACACTAGTGGGGCAGTTTTGTTTATTTTTGAGGAAAGAAGAAAAGATTAAGTGTTGATCTTTGACAAGACAACTTTTCCAGAGAAGTATAAGTCAGCTTTGGTGGCTATCTAACTGAAGGCAAGGCCCATATGTACACTGTACCATGTTTAACATAGTGTATTACACATATGCTTTGGTTATTAAAACATTTATCTTTGTTTCTAATATGATGAATGTCATCATTCTGTCGTGTTCAGATTTCATTACTTTTTATGTACCAGAGGATTTTTTCTTACATACTCTAAATCAGAATGGACAAGCAGACATGTTTTGAATCCTACAGTGCAACAATATTTATTCACGTGATAGCAGTCTTGTATTTGCACAAAGCACACCCTCAAAATACAAAATATACATGTATGATATCTAGAATTACACTTCAATGACAATATATGAATAGCCATCTATTATATAATTCAACATCAAAAGCTACAATGAAGGCGAGCACCATGTCACAAAGGCCTGTGGGAAAATGAAGACTTGTACCATTTTTTCAAAGTACTTAAAAACAAGTTTGTGAATGCCAAATGTTTTCTTTGGTCAGTTCTATCCTCTCAGATATATTCAACATCATAAATGTCAAAGTAAAATCATGCATCTTTCTGATTGCCATTTATTCTAAAACATTTGTAATGCCAAATGGAAGTCAGCAGTTGTGTGCTGTGAAGTTTGCTCCTACGTGACATTTCAAGGCAAAGTCTTCATTGGCCACCACATATGCACATGGTGCCCAACAGGTAGAGCGAAGTGTTTGTACTGAATACATGGACATCGGGGGGAGGGATACCGCTTCTAGGCACAGCTTCTACAGCCCTTCTGGCTTTTCACGATTTCAAAATAGTTCTCTTTTTTGTTTCTCTTCCCTGCAATTTCTTATACGTGGTCCCCAATTAGTTTCTTGACACAGAATGTAGGTAAAGTGAACATGCCACTGACACTAATAGCTAGCCTTATACATGTAGGTTTTTGTTATCCGTTTGGATAGGATCTTGGGTATAGTTGGCGGCCATCTTGTCACCTGTAGCTTCACACTGGGTACGAGACTACAGATTGTGCTAATCATACCTTTATGTACTACCTGCGCAAAATACGCCGCATATTCAGACCTCCTAAGAGCTTTTCTGTTATAAGGACGCGCTGGCGACGTATTATTGATCAAAATACATATATTCCTTCCACCCAAGCTCTAATACACTTGGCTTCGTCCACTGCCCCAGCGTAGGCGTTTGTTCGTATCCATTTGCCTTTTAAAAATCAGTAAAAGTAAAATGCATGTATAACATGTCAAACATAGCCCCTGGCAACGTCTTTTCACCGTCAAATCCACCATCCTTAGACCTTCCAAATAAACAATTTCTTCGAAATGTAAACCGTAATAAGGATTTACAATCAAAGCTCCCCTAACGGTGAAGACAAATGACATTATGATAATGGCTGTGGAAACGTGGGCCAGCCGTCTGCCGGAGAGATTTGTATCTCAGCTATATATAGCCTACACTTCTCTCTAGCGCTGCACCGAGAAATCTAGATTGATATCGCGGCTCAACACGACTGTAACTGGTGTAAGGAAGTGTAATGGTCCCTCTTCCACCATGCTTTAGAAAGTAATACAAACCGTACGAAACATACGTTGGGAAATGAAGACTTAAACAATGTAACTGTCACATATCTAGAACACAAACAGATGTCACAAAACCCACATTCGTTATATAATTCCTGGGGAATACTAGTATCCATCACATGTACAACAACAGCAATTTCCACCTTAAGAACACAATATCTACACAAAAGTCCCGCACAAATACTCAAGCTACACGATATGTAAGTATACTGGCACTAATACATCCGATAGATATTGTACCGGTTTAGATATGGTAAACGGCTTTTTTTCCTGCGTTCGTTGTTCAGCGTTTGTTCTCTAGGTTAACGATAGGGTACAACTGGCACACATCTGTAGACTGTTGTCCAGTGAAGCGTTGTTTTGTTTTTTCTCTTCTGAGCCGGTTTCTTGTCCTGATCTATTCCTTGGCCGTGGCCTCGGCAGGGGCCGTCTCCTCGCTCTGCTGACCTTTGACCTCGTCTGCGTCACTAGTGTCTGGAGTCTCGGCTGGAGTCTGGAGGAGAGATAGCCATATTAGGAAATGTCAGGTCACTTATATAGTTATGCTCCAAAGTATATGCAATATTGCAGACCAAACGGATATTCCACATACCCTCTAAATATGACCATATATATAACGTAATTCCTTCGACCTCTTGTGGAATTGTCACATTTACAGGCAAAGATCATGTATGAGGAGTTAGAAAAAGGTGCATGTTGCCTGTACCTTGTGTGTCTTGTCCATGCCTGGGTCTAGGATCAGCTTGCCTATGTTCTGGTGATCATGCATCTTCTGCATGGCCTCCCCTACCTGTACCAACCACAACCAATAATGGGTTATCCACGTGAGTCTGCCTCTATAACTGATGCCATCTTCGCCTTGAGCAGAAGTAGGTAAAATCTCCCTAGAAAGCCTTGCTATCAGGTTGAATACATACAGCACAAATTAAAGAACAACGCCCAGGAGGCATAACGTATTGGTACAGTAGAGATTTGTTTAGTTGGGCCAAACGCCGTGCTTACCCCGACTACGGTACTGAAAGATTGTCCGATCAGCACCAAGGACAGGCACAATAAGTCCTTCAGACGAAACATCTAGTTCGCGCTGCGCTTAAAGTTACTCATTGACTTCCTCCCTTTTCCTACTATATGACCAATGCATTACTCACACATCCGTTTATACAGGCTGTATACAATAAGAAAAAAATAAGGAATTGAAACTTTATATGTAAATATTACTAACGCACCAATTCACTTGTCTCGTCCTACGTATTACCTTCTTGATTATCCTTTTCTTTCCCTTTATTTATATGTACCGGATCACATGTTACTAACCCATGCGTAACCTGACGATAATAATTTGTGGGGCTTGGCAGCAGTAGTGAACATGAGATCAAACTATTTTTGAGGATACAAATCGGACGCCGACCATGGCCACAAGACGTTCCTTCATTATCATTCTGTTGCTCAAACGCGACTGTTACTTTGCCCCGCTTTGGGATTTTTTCTTGAATATCCCTTTTAAAAGCTTACCTCTTCAAACGCCCAGCAGGAGTCGATGACAGGTTTGATCCTGTCGTTAGAGAACATGTCCAGCAGGGTGGTCATGGTCTCCTGGATCAGCTCGTGCTGGTTTTGGTCGTACAGCAGCCGCAGCAGCTGGAACCCGCCGATAGTCTTGTTCTCATCGTACAGCTTCACGGGGTTCACCTTGTCCACCTGCCACCACTGCGGGGAAAACGGCGGGGCATAGCGCGGTTAGCTTGTGCATTTATCCCACCTCGCATGTATTGTCTCTTGAACAACATTATCTCTAAACTGGGCAGGGAGCTCGAGTGAAAATATCAAGCCAGAAATACTCAGAAACTTGAGTACACTGCACCAAATTCACTATACGAGGGTCATTAAAACATGAATACAGATAAATGACATGTCGACAATTGTCAAAAAAATCAAATCAACCACATTCTGATGTTATTTTAACACTACATAATATTTGACGTTTTGGGTGGAATGGAGTTGTAAGTAAAAGTAAAACGCATTGCAGACATGCTGCAAGGATTTACACAAATAAACCATTCATTAATTAATTCACCCATTCAATACCAGTTGCAACTGTAAGACGTAACGCAATAAAACTCTACCTAACAGTTTGTGACGGTATTGTAGTCACAGATATGGCTTATTGACAGATATGAGGCTAAGAATCGCCAACGATCGCACCTGTATAAATACTCATTAATTGAAGTGCTGGAGCACGATTAAACCGTAGAGATAATGGTTATGATAAAAGTGTAATTTTCACACTCTTATTTATCTCGATATTGCAATATAATTTCGCTTAAAACAATCTATGTTTAGTGTACACAATGCTATAAAGCACAGTCCAAATTACAATGTCACCCGACATTGAAGAACAAGTTAAGATGATCGATGAGAACGTACGGCCTTGGCGGAGCTGAAGAAGCTTCTGGTCTCCCCGGTGACGATGTTGGAGGACCCATACAGCACGTACTTGCCCATGGGCTTGAGCAGCGCGATCCCCTTGTTTGTATCATCCCCACACAGACAGTCCAGCACAATATCCACACCAGATGGAGAGATTCTGCACAGGGAGTAGGCATAGGCATAGAACTTAGACACGATTTTTTTATTTATTCATCTTGGGAACAGGTGGGTAGTCCCATCAGTGTTTAGACTGGTCTCCGTGGGAGCTAAAACCTAAATCAAAGTATAGGTAACATAGGTGGGTAAATCAAAGATAAATCATAAATAATAATTGATACATATGTGGTAATTGGTGGCCATTTGTTGTTGTATACATGTTGTATTTCTGAGCTGTAAAGTCATGATTTGAACTGTTTAAAAATAACATGTTGATATCTGAAAATAAAGATATTTAATCTACTATAAGTAAAATTTTCGTGTTCATGGAACTTCTTTTACTACAGGATTGTGTCAAACTTTGACTGTATCATCACATACGGTGCTCTTACTTCCTTATTTCTGCCGTGTAGTCACTGCCGCTGAGGAATAGGTGGTCAAAGTGGTCCTTGATGGTGTCGTGTTTGTGTGGGGAGGCCGTGCCGAACACCGTCACGTTCTCAACCGTCTTACACAGCTGGGCCACCGCCAGGCCCTGCAAAACGTCCGAAAATACGAGCTATCACAAACAAATAAGTGTTGGGGGAGGCAGACGTACAGAACACCGTAATATTCTTTAAAACCGCCTTCCACATCTGTGCCATCGCTAGGCCCTAGCCCTGAAAAACGTCCAGAAATACGAGTCAAACAACTGCGTTTGTGTTTGTGTTATGCCATATACATGCCACCAATGAAGGTTTTCTCAAATTTACCAAAGACTTGTACAAGCCAGATACCACTATTTACCACAGCCTCTCATGCACTGAACCACCCATGCACATGTATGCGTGGTGAAAAAGAAATGACTTGTACAAATGCATCCCATCACAACGTGCCTCTAACAGCATATTGATTAACTACAATGTGCTGGCAAGAAATCCCCTAAACTGATCATATAGTTAGCCCACCTGTCGAATTCAGTCAAAGCTCTGCGTATCTACAACAATTTAACTCCTGGTTTCGTTCCAAACCGTTAGAGGATGTACTTCATTCCGCCTAGCTGTCAACAACATTCTAGTATCTACTTAACATGTCACATCTTACAGACATCTGCGTAATCTCCCGTCGGTGGTTTAATACTCTCATTTGCACAGTAATTGCACCTCGCTTTGGTTGAGAGGTTATATATAGCAACTGTCAAAAGACAGTAACTATGATGATCTCACATGTAAGGTTACTTGGGGTTCATCTTAACGCAGTGACAGCATTAGTTTTAACAAGTCTCGCCTTTCCCAACGGTATTGTGACGTCTTTTCCTTCGAAAATGTAATAGTATGATATTAGAATTACGTGGGAGTTGGGATCTTACTTTGTCAGTTAGGATTATTACCTTTGGGATTACCACATAGGAGATTCTACGTGGGACAGGGAAATAGTAGCTTTTGATCAAATGTGAAAAGAGACATTCCGTTTTACATTTAAGATGAATATAGGAACCTTATACATGCCTTATGCCCCTATGTACTTACAAATTGTCTTATTTCTGTTCCTGATCCTACCTCATTCACCATGTTATTTCAGCTTACAGCATTGTCGCCGTGTTGAGTTCAAAATCTATGCAATTCAATGATGTTAAATCTCCTCTATCTGGATAACCCATGCCCCAAATCTGTACTAGTTAGTTTCACCATTTCCGTCACCCCCTGAGAGTCCCTATTGAAATGCTACAGTTCTAACAATAGAGTAAGTGCCGCTGTATATGTCGTATTCTCGTTATATTCTCATCATGAGGTTTCAAGTCTGAATTATAGGGTGAAATCTCTGGGCTGAGACTTATCTGATGAAATACCTCCAAATATGGTGATGCCATCCTGCCAGACATTGGCAGTGACGTGAGGGTAATAGTGTCGACTTAGTTCTCGGGGCCTTTATTCCACGCCACTGTACCTTGCAACACATGGAAGTCATCAGATTGAAATGGCATAGAATGTCCCGAAGGAGCTGTTCAAATTGTTTCTAACCCAGGGTTGTCTTCCATGTACTCGCATATCGGTACAAAAAAATATTCAAGACGGTATGATATAGAAGACGGTAGCTAGCGTGTTTGGCAAGTGAACCATATGCGAAAAGGAAGGACAGCTGCAGTGGCCAATGATGGCTTCTCAGCTTCATTCAACGTCTTCCAATGACCAAACAGCCAATGAAGAACAGTTATGCTTTAAGGTGTCTGTTAATGCTACACTAAAACTGCCATGATTCGATCCCCATATAAATGCTGAGGATTTTTCCACGGCTATTTTTGTGTCTGCAAATGCTTGTTGTCTGGGTTCGGAATGAACTTTGAAAGAGAAGTCATTTTGGCGAAAATTACCAGAGATACGATCGGCGCCGAAGGCCTGTTTGTAGCTGAGACTACCGAGCGCCTACAGGAAATTTCCAAGCTGGTAGGTACAGCCGTTCTCGCGCTTATCTCGCCTAGTTCGCTCCTTGCGAGACGGCGCGGCTGTAAAATAGCGCTTTGGCGTTGTTTTATGGAGGTGCCGGAAAGGGCAAATGCGTCTGTTACGTGGGTAGAACGAAAAATTAATCCAAGGGCGAAACTAAATCCTCGCAAGTGTGTGTGACAGGCTGAATAAAAGTTCTAAACGGGAACTATGCTGCTCTAGATGTCTGAGGGACGATTGCGTGTACGAGATGTCGGTTAGCTTGAGGAATGAATCCGGCCCCTCTACTATAAACTAAATATCCTCGCAATGTAAGGCGGTGTCAGGGGATTTCACGAGAAACCCCTGCGACCTGAACTCACTCTGGAACTTACTTTGATTTGCTGCGCATCCTCTTTCTCTCTAGTGAACAATAATTGGCAGTTTTTTGTGCGTAAATCACAACGAAAGGAGACTTGAGGGTAAATGTCTTTTTGAAAATTACATTCTTACTCCTTCATCCAGCCATTTCATATTCCCGTCACCTCCAGCAATGTGGACAAAATCCAATCAAATCTTTCAAGCTTTACGTACTAGAGAATGACCTTCAGCCATATTAAAGAAAGTCATGATTAGACTGAATAAAAGATACGCATCATGCATGGACAGGAGGGCGTGCGGCTGTTGGAGTACTTACCACCCCTCCCCCCGCGGAGTGGACCAGAACTGATTTGCCCTTCTTCAGGTTGCCGATCTCGAACAGCATGATGTAGGCGGTGAGGAAGTTGATTGGGAAAGCGGCGGCGTCCTCGAAACTCATTCTCATCGGGATCTGGAAGCAGTGTTTGGCCGGCACCGACACCAGCTCGCACCAGGAGCCAAGGTTGGACAGGGCCAGCACATGGTTCCCCACCTGGAACAAGAAAACCATCAAGTAACCTTCAAGTACAAAAGTCAACATTGCGCGCTTCTGTGACTACCGAAAGGCCTTTGCCCCGCACTAATTAACAGGGATTTTAGCAGGTTACTTTGTGCACACTAATATACATTCAAATTGATTATAATACTTTTAACCCTTGGTTTTAATTCAAGAGCTCACTCCGAAAGAAGATCGATTAGAAAGTTCGGTAGGAAATTGCTTTTATTTCCCATGTAAGTTCCGACACCACATGGGGCGATTCCATTGCTGAGGGGTGCGCTGTTAGCATGCCTGTCCTTGGTGCTGAAGTTAGAGTTAAATTACTCAGCCGTGCTCCGGGTGGGCTGGTGTTATATAGGTTTATGCAATTATTTTAGACACCAACTCGGGAGAAACCAGGTAAACAAGCGTACTCGTGCTGTTTAAGTGAACTGATATAATATTTCCCCTCAAATATGCTCTCTCTCTCCTGCCATAGCGGCTGCCAAATGTCATTTCAATTGCCATGTTGCAACTCCTGCAGACAGTACTCTGTAATCGGAACAGCTAACTAGAATGACTTAATGTGTTGTAACGTTATACTGTACTGTACTGCAACCCTATTACATGTCGTTATGACAATTTTAATTAGTTCTGTTATTGTAGCCTTTAGTACATAAGAATGCATTTGTAACAAGTTGTTTTACAATGTACGGGACATGTAATTCAGCCTTCGGGCTGTGACATGTTCTTCGAATAAAACAATAATATTATTATTATTGTTGTTGTTGTTGTCGTCGTCGTCGTCATCATTATTATTATCATTATTATAATTATTATCATTATTACCATTATCATCATTATCATCAGTATCATTAGTATCATATTATCCTCATTATAGCCTACGAGGATGAAAGTTGACCGTTAACAGTGACACATTGCTCGGACTGCCATGCCTGAAATTGTCCGTCTCTAATTGACATCCATGACGGACGAACATCGGGAACTGCTTCAATATGTTCCTCACGTCCGCCGCTTCTGACTATGTGACCTTCATACTGATAGCGAACTTGACATTGTTTTTCCTTCCGTGCCTTTGTGCCGGTCCTCGGGGATAAGTATTGCGTCTACGGTAGGGACTAACAGGGACCATACAGTAATGCTACGGCAGGGACTAACGGGGACCATACAGTAATGCTCAGGGGTGAGGGACGGAGAAACCGAGCATCGTGTCCGTACATATATATAAAAACATGGCACCTATCTTATTAGTGAAGAAGACGAATGCTACCAACTCTGTACCCACCATGTATCACAGCTATGCAGAACAGCCGCCCAGACAAGACTTAAGCGTTAGGACTGCGCTAGGAATACAAATCACATTTAATGTGACTACTCCCCAATAAAACAGATCAAGGACCGCAAGTAGAGTGTCCCTAAAACCCCTCCTGAGGCTCTTAAAAGATCAAGGGGTATGGAGGAGTAACTGTCCGGCAGTGAATCAAACAAGTATGGTTATTAAAATGCACTCCATTTAGATTGTCTGTGGCGAGTCAAGATGGTAGAGGCTATCTGATGTATCGACCAATTTGCCTACTTTGAGATACTAACTTCAACAGGTGGGAACAAAGAAATTAATTTTTTACACTAGATATTTGGTTAGTTAATCGGCTGAGAAGACCAAACAAGAATCAAAGTACGCATTGTACATGTATAACATATATTCTAAGAAAAGTGATGAAACATTTCCAGCAAGGTAGCCGCAAGGTTTCCTGTAATGTCGTTATAAGCATACTGTATATGTATATGTATATGTATATGTTATGTATGTATATATATGTATGTAGGCGCCACAGTGCCCAAAAGAGACGCCTACTCTGTAAATCCATTATTCTGTCCCTCCCCCAAGCTGGCCCGTGTCCATTACTGCAGGAAAGAGCTATCGCTCGCCTCACGGTAGTGTGACATGTAACACTGCTAAGTCAGACAAATGTCGTCCAAAGCTTCCTACAGAGCCATTACAGCCTGAAAGCCATGTATTAATGTATAACGAACTAGACGCTAAGTCGCACCTGCGTTCTGTACAGCGCAGTAGTAAACTATAAGTGACTCGGCGTCATAGCTCTCATTTTTATCTAAATCTCATCCGTACTCACTCTAAAGATTGCAAGTGTCTTAACTTTGAGAGTATAGACATGGTTGCCAAATACTATAAGTAACATTTTGGTGCCAAATGCCTGTAAAATAGCATCATACATTGCCACTACACAGAAACTTTAACTACGTACTCATCGCTTCATAACGGACGATCCATTAATGTGGTGTGAACATGACTTATACTGGAACAGATTAGATAACAGAATTAATGCGCTAAGTTGATCGTCATGCTGGCGGTAAACCCAAGGAAAACGATCGCCTGAGGTATTCTGAAATTGGAGTGTGTATTTCTTACAGGAGATACATGGAGGCATTGATTGCCATTACGTAGTTTTAATTAGAATTAGATACATGGAACCCGAAGTCATATATTACAAGTTCCGTAAAATCGTAATTTACTCTCTTGATCCCCTTTTTGTTGTTGCTGGTAGATCCCGAACATTAGACGCACATTAGACGATAATGGTCCCCGTGTATAGGGCTGACCCTAGGGCCCTCGTCAGATGAGAATGACGCCGGCCGGTCCGCCCTTCACGGGCTGCTGTTAACCCTCGCCTCCGTGGCCTGACTTCTGCCCTGCTAACCCATAACGGGGAAATATAATAAGCGTTCATCACAGGCCATTTCTATCCATTAACCACAGTTCTCAGCGCCTTGTAAAGCGGCGTGCTGTAATAGGGTAATGTCTAGCCATAGGGAAAGATTGGCTGATGGCGGAGTGATATAAGTTAGGTAATGGTAAAATTACAGTTATCTTCCATGGTACCCTATCACCCACGTCATGGCGTCCTAGCTTGGTATCATCGTGTCTGAGCTGGGTTATCCTCAACCGCTGTAGAGTGATATTTCACCTGACAGGCAGTTGTAATTGTGATCGTCGGCGAGGGATTTAAAACACCACATACGACTGGCAAGGTCAAACGTTTGACTTCTTTCGGCGATGTGAGATGTGTACAAAGCAGAGAAAGGGATCGGAATTTCTAAACACAGCTGCTTCGCGGTGGCGCACTGGTGGACACAAGACATTTGCTCGCTTTTGAACACCACATCCGTTTTCTTTCAACTTGGCGGATTATTCATGGACCGTCAACAAGAATAGTGTTGTCTGAAATAAGTAGTTCCTTTCCACACACAAACACAGAGGGGGGAGAGAGGTAGTGACGGAGAGAAACTTTCTCTCAGTTTGCTTTGAAGGTATGATACACCGAATGAAGTCGTAGCGGTAACTACAGTTCATCAACTGTCACTCTGCCGAGCTGTGTGCGCCATGTCCATGATGAAGTGGCCGCCATCTGTCGCGCGGGTCCGACCACATTCTGCCCCAGCGGAGATAACACCAGTCTCATCTATTTTCTGACGTGGAGCGGGAACCGATTGTGTGACTCCCAGTCTCCCAACCGTCCCCGGCACCCGGAGGGAATTTAAAAAGACGTCAGTCTGTATCTCCCATGGTTCATGAAGGGCAACCTGGACACGTTTGAGTGACGTTTAGATTGGATGATTAATCGTGTAGGGAGTTAACTCTAATCCCTGAGCGCGAAATAGTTACTCATGAACGTGACACTACTGATTGTTACAGTCGTATGGGAATTGAAATGTGCTTAATTAACAACTACAAAAATGGCTTCTTATTTAGTTTTATAGCTGCATCAACTCGTGATGACCGGGATCTTGTAGCTTTACACGGCGGTTCTACTCTGTTACTGGTCGGGAGTTTTGGGACAAAGCGAACGATGTGAGGACGCTGAGGGGGATCGTTGGTCCGATAAGAGATCAGAGTAAAATAAAAGACGCACGCATATTGAAATGTTTTAGCATTTCAACGGAGGCGCTGCAAATAGATAACGGTAATCAGCTACAATCATGACCGTGGGTGGTTGGCGTGCGTGGGACGGTTATTAACTAATGAACTGATGTACAGTTCTTTGTGAAATGTGTGGGTGACGTGATTGTAATCTTGGGTACTGAAATATCCAGGGTATATCTCAGTACAAATAAGTCTTCCTAATGAACCACACTAGAGCGCAGTGCTCTGATATCTCATAAAGAGATTTAGTATTACACTAACGAGGTTACATTATTACGTAATCTCATTCATGACGCAATCCCATTCACTGATGGAACCATGTTAGTCCACTAATTTCAGAAAACAGGAATATGATTTTTTTTCATTATCAAACACGAGCTTTTCGTAAGCTTGAATGCCCTGGGACGTTTGTTGGCTTTTTTTTATTCAGTTAGGAAGATGAAGATGCATAGAGTACTGTCTGCGGGTCTATAATGAAGAGGAACATTGTGATTGAAGATAGTACTCTAGGCTCTATAATTGCATTTGAAAAACATGAAAATATCCACGCACACCCCATGTGCTGGCAAGTGTCCAACGAACCATAACCACACAGGAGTATGGTACTGGGAAGCAAAAAGAAAGCGTTTTCTCATTTAAAATTAAATCTCATCTATATGTGAGTGCATCTTTTTTCTCAATTTTGATGAAGAAATCTTTCCTTTAGCAATATTTCGTGGTCCGTTAGTGCTGTTAAGAAGTATACATCTTTTTGATAGTGTGTTTTCCTTGGTGGGTGGGGAGACCAGCTGAGTGCAGACCGTGGACCTCGATGTAACCACAGCCTGGCAGAGCGCGCAGGACAGAACTGGCTGGAAGGCCGGAAGACGGCTCCATGGAGCATGCGGCGTTGAGTGAGAGTGAGTTTTCCTTGACAAAAAATCCTGCCCTCTCCTTGGTGCTGAAATGCCATCCCATGGCGTTTTGCCTCATTTGTGACTGAAACGCTTCAAACTCTCCCGATAGGGATGTAAAGAATATTCCATAGAACGACTTTCATGGCATCTGTATTAGTATCTCTCCCATACTTGTACTGGATAACTTTATATCTCAGCTACTTAAAAAAAAACTTTTACCTCAAATCCAGTGACGCCTTCCCCCAGAGCCTCCACCACGCCTGCGCACTCGTACCCCATGACGGCCGGACACTTGGGCGGGTTCTCCAAGTTCCCCTGGCGAACCATCAAGTCCAGGAAGTTCAGACCACTGGAACAGACCAATGCGTGTCATGTTTTGTGATATTGGTGATTGGTTATTATGAGCTGTAATTGCCACCATTAAAATATTGTTGATCGGTTGTTTTATGAACTCTATTGGATGATTATAGTAAGACAGCAATCATTCCATATAATCAAGTTATATTGTTTTGTCTAGTTGTCTCATGTATATTATTTTAGACAAAACACACACCAAATACACACAGTTTATGTCTCACAAAAGGTTATGTTTAACGTGTTGCATTCAAGTTCACTTCTAACTTTTAACAGGGACAACAGCCAATGTCAAATCGTTGCGTTGCGTAATGGCGTTGAACTACGTTTAACGAGCTGGAATAGATTTTGCAAGTCATTAAAACAAGCTTTCCCCTCGGGGGAACAATGAAGGCAAATCGATAAACACACTTCTCCATCACTTCACGTCGGCAGTCGGCATGCTACAAGGACAGAGCTTGAGCCACGGCCGTCTCTCAGACACGATAACGGTAACACTAACGCGATAGCGGCGTTATCTGGCTCTGAACAGGGCTCTAAGATACATAGAATACTAGCGTGCTATTGACAGTTTCGCTTTGGGGAGCAGAGAGTAAAGATGGGGAGAACTGTGTCCGACTTAAAAAGAAAACTCACTGACATTTGTCCCTTTTCTCAAGCAAATACGCTCCTTTGTAAAGATAACCAAATCTAGCCATACATACATACATACAGATGAAATGATGCTATGTGTGCAGGTTATCAATTTGAGTCTAGTTGCTAGTAACTTGCTACACAGTCCCCGTCAATCTCCCATCTCCTGTCATTTTACAGCCTTTTCTGTGATACGGTCGAGTTTTTGTTACAAAGACTCGCCGTTTTCTGTGGTAATAGGCTCCTCGAACGAATGCTGCAGGGCCTTACTACAGGAGCTGTGTGATCTAACCAGCCGCCACGGGGAGCCCGACAACATCTCATCGGCGTTCCGCCCACACATTACCCGGCACATCAGCACATCAAAGTACGGTAATAACGTCTGACTCGCACAAAGAAGTCGCTAGAATTGCCGTAATCCATCAAAGACTTCTCTAACTCGTACCCCCAACAGACCTCATTAGTCACAGCACCACTGTGAACACATGGCATTGGGGAGTTAGATTGGACGGTCTCGCTACATGCACGCTCAGCAACGGTACTCAAGTGAAGGTACAAATGTAAGAGCATCCTGTGCCCTGCATTTCAGCAAAAACAACTCCTTCTCCAGGCATTCTAAACGATTTGTACATCTCATCGTCTTTATCCTCGTTTCTGTTTGTTTATTCATGGATTCATATTTTTTTAAATTCATATATGCATTCTTTAAGCCCCATCCACCCAAACGCCAGTCCAGTCATGCTCTGCACCCTCCATATCTTGTGACAAAACAATATCTTTTGAACATGTTGCCCGTTTATGTATGTGTGCAGTTAATATTAGACTCAATCTTATCATGATATGTTTCTTTCTTCAACTTCCTGGAGGTTAGGGTATCTTAAAACCACCTAGGCGCAGATAGCTTTCTCACTTGGCACGTTAAATTCCCCAAGAGGATTATGCACGGTGAGGTCTACTTAAAGTGTGTCACCGGAAAGCCTGAAAGCCAATAGACTGGGCGATGACGTAATTGTTGCCATGACAACGGTCTTTTTTTCGTTACTAGCTATCCGCGATAATTCTCACTTGGTATCATCTTATACCTATGCCGTGATCCTTGTAAATATTGTCATGCATGTACAAATGTCAGTTGGATTGTCACCCATTAACATAAATCGCGTGTATGATGTTTGTGGTCTTCTGGTGTCTCTAAAACGCTGTGAGTTTGGCCATCTGAACCCACAGCGTTTCCTACACTTGTACACAAGCTTCACAAATGTTTACTGGAGAAAGTAAACAAGTAAATTAAGTAAACAAAAACTACTATAGATGACTATGTTATTAAACGTCGAATACATTATTCCAATCATATAGCTGCCATATAGCTCACATAGATCCCATACCATACGTTAAATGGAATACATACATAGAATAAAAATCAGTGAGAACTCTGAAGTCGAGGTCAATCATATAGATTATTGCATGTCGTTGACGTCAGAACTGCTCTTTTAGTCTGTAAGATGATTATCAAAACGCAACATATAATGCCCGATTTCGTCCTCTACAATATTTTCTCGCTTTGCGAGCTTAGTATATAACCTGAAACATTATCATCATGACGCAAGCTATCAAACATCAAGCGAATTGAACGGGCTGCAATAGACGCTCAACGTTTTACGACGTGTAACAAATTCCAAGATGGCGACCTGTTGCTGCCTACTGATGACGTGTGTTCATTGGTGGCTCAACAACATGTCGGCTTATCAGCGTGGCACAGCCCTGATTTCTGAAACGCGTGTTTACATTTCAAATATGGTGCGTACGGAAGTATATGTGGTAGCATTGTGGTAATATAGAGATATTAAAGTAACACGGTCTTGTAGGATGCATTTCTCTTCACTTGGTAAGTTGGATGTTAATTTTCCAGAACGCGATCTTCAATTTTAGTACCATTTCCCCGAATGAGTGGTGGCTGCTTTTCTTGTACCAAGCAGACACACTTTCTGGTGCCTGCCAGACCAAAGCTCTTACTTTATGACTTGACATTTTCACCATCATGAATAAGGTCTTCACGCCCTATGATCGTGTACTAGTGCTGAATCCCGTGGCGTCGAAATGTCGCGCATACACCATCCGACCGGCAGTCAGGATCTTCTGGTCACTGATAGGAAGGCTTTGTGATTACTTTATTTTGTGAACCGACCGTCACACGCCAAAAGACGGAGACAGTATTAAGGATATTCTTATTACTAATGTTTAAATGGAAATAAACTTGCCCTCAAAGGCATCAGACATGTTTGTATTCATCACGAACACAACATTTTCACTCCCTGCACGTCTCATAATTCATGTTGTCAATTCCTGCTCATCCTCTGAGGCTGCCCAGTCCGTTTCCTGTATTCCTGTTTCATTGCTCGATGCTTTGATACTTTCCTTTCCTTTCAAATGACCCTGTCCCAGCGTGGTTCACGCAAAGTTAACCTGAAATCTTCACGTTCCACACGCCTGACCTCTGTCTCCCCATGTCGATACCTGACCAGACAGTAGACGTATCTCCAGGGCTGACACTGCCTGTGGGTCGCGGTATCGATGAACACCTGTGATGGATGAACGTCTGAAGGGGTATCTCATTTTCAAGTTCACGTCCTGTGGCAAGCTTCAGTCATGGTCAGCGCTACCAGATATTCTGATCCATTTCAACTGGAACTAAAACCGAGAGATTTGTCAAAAACCTGGATTTGAATGCGTTACGATACATCAAACGTCAGGACCTGGAAGGCAAACCTTCCTCCCGTTAAATGCAGCCTTTCTACTGTATCAATCAATTGTGGACGTGGACGTTTGCTGTAATTACCTCACAGTTCACTCAACTGCAAATCAATCAATGTTCTACGCGTCGCATCTGTACTGATGTTGAATTCTGTGAGTCGTGCGAATCGACAGCCTCTCTTACATACAGTTGTCTATGTGGCGTTTTCGATCATTTCCTTTAGGTTTCTAGGCATGTAGAGATTTCTCTTTCCATTGGGATGACAGACAACCGGTGTTGAATTAGGCTCAGAAGGGATAGAGGTAATGGACTTCTTTCGAGGGATCTCAGTTTGAAGTGTATTCGGTGTGACTGTGGCACACTGATGCCATGCCCGCGCTATGCCATGCTTCATCATAAACCTCTGTTAGGCCACAGCAAGTAATTCTTATGGATTACATCAGCGCGCGCATTAATTTTCGCCCTATCGCATTAGATTTGGAGTCTGCAGAGGATGTCATCCACGAAATTTACTTCCAGTGGCCTTACAAGAAAAAGAAGTACAGACATCACATTCCACGCTTTTACTTTACTTTAAAATTTAAACAGGACTGGCCCAATTTGGAAATCGCTAACAGCACATACGAAGGCGCAGCTGTAACCCTTCGCTTACGAATTGTGTTGGATTAAAGGCCGGTGATTTGGCAAAGAGGTGCATCCTCTAGTTACATCCGCACTTCAGCATGCACGGAAACGTCTCCTGGGTTCAAAGTGTTTGCCCTGATTCTCCTCACGCTTTCTCTCAGTCTCTTGACAGACAACCAGCTGCATACGTACCGTGTGCTTCACATTTTGAATCCATGTATAATCAGACTTTATCAAAGGGATCTATACCAGATATCCTCAATACCCACAGTGACGCACACTGGCATGAATAATAAAATTGAAAAGCAAACTCTTCCCGCGTTCTAATGTTTGCAGGTGTATGTAGGCTCGAGCTCGTGCAGGACTAGAACTACATCAAAGCTTTTAATCAAAGCCATCTAGTGTTTACACATTAAAGGCCTTTCTGAAACGGTTATGTAGGTCATATTACTGGCAAACAAGAGGAAATGTTTGAGATAGGGGTCTGCCTGCATTATTGAATTGAATCTGATTTTAAAATACAATACATCGAGAATCGCATTGTCAGATATAGAATTTATCAGTCATTTCTATTTTCGTTCAGCACAGAAACATGCATGGATAATGTTTTTTTTTTGTTCTCGAAGTGGGCCAGGTCCCTTCACAGATCTAGCATCCATGTGCCACTGTCATCAGGTGTAGACTCTCTTTACAACAGAAGCACGTACTTCGGTGCTCCTTCATCCACACAATCTTCATTCCTGAGCCTTGGCAGTCGTGGCTGAATCTGCGGCGGTTATTTATCGACTACATATCTATGAGCTACTCAGTCTCTCTGGCCGCCATCTTGACTCACATGCATTACCAACAGGTCAGTCACGGCATTCAGGCATCCGTCTACAATGTTGAACAACAAGTGCCGGCCAAAGCCACTTAAGTTATACTTTTAATAACAAACAATTAAACCATAATATCTATCCCAAATAGAATACAGAAATGTCAGTGGTTGTTTACGGAGTCAGTGAGGCAAGATACGCCATCACACTAAGTGTATGCAAATTGAATTCCGAGTTAACTTTGCACAGACGATCGAGCTGTGTAGATAAGCAATCCAATTTGTCAGTCCACCTTTGTTCACGGAGAACTTAGGCAGGAAATTTTCCAAGTAGATTGTTTTCCTCATGAATCTTCACAGTACACATACCCATCTAAACTTGGCGTGGGGGCATATGGTTGTTTGAGGCCAACTGAATTGAGTACATGTAGTTTGCTGGTCAAGTATAGAGGAATGTTTCCAATTTCCACCGGAACAGGAACAGGGTAGATGAGGAAAAAGTTGTTTAAACGTTGTTTCCGTAAATTGCCGCCCGAGTTGTGTGCAAGGTCATTGATCGGTCATGCGCAGGTAGACCTAATTTCTAAGTCTCTCCCGTGTAAGGGGATTGTTTTGTTTCATCTTCCAATTTGCATGTACGCAATCCATTCTGGTAACCCTTACTTATTAGTTTTGGGAATATCAGGTGACAAAGGTTCGTTTGCGCGAAATTGTTTTTCTCTTCATTCTTCCATATCTTATGTGAGACATAACGCCTAGGCGTATACGGCATAGGCTCTGCGACATTAAATACACGTCATTAGAAAGTGTCAAGTACTGTGCATTATTCATTTGGTAACATTCACAAGTACTTGTAAACCGCCAAACATCAGATCAAATTCTTCACGGTTGGTGGATGGATTCTGAAGCGCAAGTTCATCCATACGTGTGTACGTGTCATTTAGACTGGCGTCGGACGTTTTAAACCATCCCCTCACGAGATGCCATATGTTGTCGCCGACATGTATCTATGTCCCAGTAAAAAGCCACCTGGTTATGACGGGTTAATTGTTCACATGACTCGAGCTGTGCTCTTTTCTCCATGTGTTCTTCTCATCTTAAACCACAAAAATCGCTTATGTGATGCTGTCATAACCAGGTGGTCCTTATGTGCACGAATATCTCCACTTTCAGTACACCGACATGATACGATATAACGGACTAGGGGTTAAGAATAGAGATCTGCACGAATATCGAAAAGACAAAGACAGATCTATCCTTCAGATATGTACTCAATAACCTGTTGAAGCAGTACACTTATGTCCATTTCTTTTCTTTCCACTGCTGCGCGCAAAGTGAGGTATAATTGTGCCCCTAGGAGCTCCGTATACGTATTTCTATATTCCCCTGCCTGTATCACTGTTCATACATCTCAGCACCACGCCCTGGAGCGCCAGTCTAAAAGTGTACGTGCGGGTTAACATGCCGTCCATCGCCCCTCGCGGCCTTCTTCAAACGTCTGCCTGCACTCTCCGGACACCTGTTTCCTCGTCTATTATCTCCTAGCGCTGCGGGCTGGAACATTTCAGCGGGCGGCACGGAGAAAAGCAGACGCCCGCTCAGCCTTAATGGGCCTTCAAAGAAACGTCCATCCCGCTTCCTCTTTTTTTAAACCAGCGCATCTTTTGAAACATATGGCATGGCTAAGGGGAGGCTAATCTATGTTCTTAGTTTCTGCATTCGATATGACAGTGAAAATCTCACTGCATGATAGATCAAATCACAATACATACATAGCCAGTATCGGTCAATTAGCTACGTAATCAGATGGAAACCCGCATTCGTTATAAAATGGCTCCCATCTTGCCCCTTCCTTTCTCTTTGCCCCGGATGTTTCTGTTTTCCTATGTGTGGGGACGTGGTGCCTGTATGATTTAATGACCTTTATTGACACTAGAAAAGGCATTGCGGAAGCTATAGATGAAACAAACATTACAAACAACATGTGTACACCAGCAATCTACTCACAATATTATAGGCAATACTTATCCTAGACCAAATATAGCATCCTTGTATATTTATGCTCCAACATGCTCCTTATATTGGTTTCTTTCGCGTTCGTCTAACAAAGATTTTACATTCTGTAGTATGTACAACACGTTGTTAACATTTGTGCCTGTCTCTGTTGCAGTACTAATGTATGTTGAGCTCAACAGATGGCACAATTCCCTGTATCCACCTGTTGCGGACTGAATTAGCATCTACCACACGGAAAAACAACTCATCTTTGCCAGATAAATTTTAGCCCCTCCACATACGACTATCCCGTTGCAGCGCCTATTCATTAAGACATTAACCTGTAGTGGTCTCCTGACACATTTCGCCTCCCCTGACACACTAATCGTCATTATGGATTGGCCAGACTGTGATTTCTTCCATGTTCTGTCATTACGGAGGAGGCCATTAGCACCACGGTAAGAACCGCCGCACCCTTGTTTGCTAATCCGGCAGAAATCGGGTCATCCTGGTAAGTGGTAAATGGAAGCACGATCGGTAACCAAAAAAAAAATCAGCCTCCTCTTTTACATCCCCTTTTCTTGTTGCTTTCTACGCTAGTGACATTTGTATGCCCGTCACGATATATGTGTCTGTAGTAGCTGTAAACTGGTTCTACTTGTATGATCCCCCTGCTCGTGAAATCTAAGTACGTTAGGCTGGCTTTGTCGTAATTTTGCTCAATCAATCATGGAGGATTTCACCGTACGCATCAATATCATAAAGGAAGATAAAGAATCGGTTTATTTGAAATACAACATCGTAGCCAAAGGGCCAAATTGCACCGTACTATACAATACGGGCTGGAAGCACCTATGTTATCTAAGACTGACGACAGATGTTGACTATGAAGAATAATCCAGAATATGACTATGAAGAATAATGCATCGGTCCTTTTATCCACTTGGTGGAAAATTGATCACGAAGAGGATATTGCAGAACATTGCAAAAACTGTTAACACATTGTGTTATGGTGTCCGATAACCCCACAAAATGAGCCTTGGTTGATATTTCTAGATTACCCTTATTGTTTTAATGCATTTATTGGAACTACAAGATTAATGACAGGATACCGGAGACCTCTAATATTTAGGTCACGGTCGAACATTACTCATACAACAAATTAACGTTGGCGGACGTTGCTTCTTTGGAAATCCGGGTCAAAAGTTTAAATTAACGTTTACTATAATATATATTCTGTTATGGCAACATGTGTCAGTATAAACCATCGGGGGTGGATTAGCTAGCTAGCTGATGGGGATTAGCTGGCTTGTCAATTGACAACGTTATTGGTTCAAAGCTTACTCAAAAGAAATAAAAGCCAATATTCAAACGAGTAATATCCCTTGCAACTATATTGTAACATAACGTGCGGTGGACATATCCACGTCTACTTTCCAAGCAGAGGTTGATGGGGGAAGATCGTTACCTTTTTATATATGCCCCGTTTTTTTTCGCTACTCAAATTCACGATTAGCGGCAGAGGCTGGTGAGGGTAGCGACAAAAAAACGGGGCACATATAAATAGGTAATGATCTTCACCCATCAACCTCTGCTTGGAAAGTTATCCACGTCCTCATACAACTCCCGGGACCTTAGGGTTTACACACGCACAACAATGACGCAAACAACATATCGTCAGGGGAGACTCATATTTCACAGTGATAGATGAGATTCTGCTTTAAGCGCTCCGCTTCTGTTTCTCCTCTCAGCCGGTCCTGTTGTGACGTGGGAGGGGTTGGCGTCGTAAAGGTGTGTTAGACTTTAGATAGGGTATATGAACTCTGCACGAAAGTCAACATCATCCCATTCTACATTGCGTACAGACAGTGTAGGTATACTCGATTGGTTCGTACAACACACCACGGCAAAGCTGTGGTAGGCACTGAAGATATTGAGAAAAAAAACTCCCATAAGACCGGACTCATATATTGAAACATGGGGTGAAATGATGGGAAATTTCACAAATTGCTGTGCTGGTCCCTCAAACAGTTTACACCGATATTTCCACGAATCCACTAAATAACTTCTCTCAGCCAACCTCTAATCACTATCGCAGCTGTTGTTGTTCAAAAACAATTATAGTGTATAAACCTTTATCTTATACTGAACATCTCATGTGCAGGAATAATATCGGCGCCGTTTGGTAAATCTTTCGTGCGCGGTTTCATCCGGCCACTGACAGAGCCGGAAAAAACTGCAGGGACCGCTCGTTATATGACCTTTTTGGATGTGCATCTGTCTTATACAATGTATGTATCCTACCGTTTTAGTCGGCACAACACATACATATCCAAGTATGACTTTAGGATTTGGATAATGTTGCCCAAATGTTGTACACCGTACCCGAAATATAACTGTTACCCCCATTACAGTACCCCCCCCCCTTAATAATTAGGGGTTGTTGGAGGGTAACTGTACAAGAAGTAACGAAACTTCCCTGCTGTCTGTTGAGGCTCCCGGGGTTTAATTGAGCTTCATAATGTTGCTGTCGGACTACATCTAACCTTTACGTACATTAAATCCGTCCCACCGAATATGACCCGGCAATTATTCTCAAGGATCATATTAAACTCGGTGGAAGGACTGGAGATTATACAAGCACTACTCGGGCAGGTTTTGCAGCTGTTACATGTGCGTGCGCATGCTCTGTGACAACAAGGTCACACTAAGTAGCTTGCAACCACCTGTAGCGCGCCAAACACACACCTTTATTCCCCTCACAGTTTGCCTTTTAGAGTCACCTCTCACGCTGTCTAGATAATTACCATCCATCCTGACATCCCAATTGTCGCTGTACCTCTTTTGGAAATAGAACAGCTCTGGAATAAATGACTACTATCAGACGCAATGCAACAATGAGTTGGTTCAGTCACTCGCACTAAGTTTGACTGACACTGAACCTAGTTTTTCGTGTTAAATTGTGTGATCCTTTTATCGTGGATGAAATCTGAAATGTTTCGAACCTTTCAATGTCAGGCTTGACCTGTGTGTAAAATATGTCTTTTGTCTGCCGGATTTTAAAGATCATGACAGACGTCACTGCGCCCGATTAGTTCGACTCCCTTCGCGCAGAGCTCACACGAAAGCACGACATGTTTCTACACTTTAGCGAGGAAACATGACGCCATGGAACACTGACACCTTTTACTTACAGAGCGAAAACACCGAAGTGGATGGAACATTATGAAAGGTTTATTTTGTTACAACCCGCACTGACCATAGTTACTGTACCGTCCCCGGTGCCCGACCAAGGACAACAGATTGGGACCCATTACCGTTCCAGAGAGTGCACAGTGCTTACCGTTTGTTCTACCAGCACTGTCTACACTTTCACTGCATCGGGCGTGTTTGCAGGTCTTGCAGCGGATGACGAGAAAAACACACCAGCTTTTATACCCTTGTGTGTGCACACAAACAGAATCACTGGCGCGCACGTTCTAGCTTTAAATAAATGCCACTTTTGTGTAGCAAAATATTTCACAGCGCAAACCCCCCGTCTGTTGAAATCTGCGTTAAACATTGTTTTTATAGACCTTGCATCTTGATCTGGCCGTATATGCTTTAATAACAGTGAACTGTTCGCCCGGATTTCTATTTTTGTAGTGTGTTTATGTGTTCAAAAGGATGTGAGCCTTTCCGTTAAACTAGCAGCCCTAGGACCACCTGCCCTCATGGCAAGCGAAGCGCATAAGAGAGGAATTTTACATACAGGCCATTTTGTGTTCCATGGCATGACTGCGTTGATTTTTCTCAGACCTATTCAGGAAGGACGGGTAGATGCTAAAGATTAATTGGGTGTGTTTTGAAGCGGTTTGCAGCCTTGTATGATCCGGCTGTGCGAGTTGCCCTGTGTTCTCGCACACGCCCACTTTACTGCGGCAGTGGGGAGGGGGCAGGGGAAACACTCCATATGGAAAGCCGTACAGAGTGATAACGGCGTCCGAACTGCCGATTATTGACATCGCTTACAAGGGGTCGACGTTTATCACACTATTGAGTATACAAAGCACTCTTCCACACCAATGATGAGGGTGAAAAGCAAATATGAACTTGCCTGTCTGAGTCAGTGTGTGGTTGTGCATACATGTAGGTGTGCCCGACTTACCATGCTTTTACTCTCACCAAAATCTCCCCTTCTGCGGGCTTCGGCTCCGAACGTCGCATCACTTTCACCTTGTTGATGCCGCCGAAGCCTGAGAGCACCACGGCGCGCACCTCCTTCTCGGGCGGCGCCTCGGGCTCAGGTGCCGCGTCCTCCGCCTTGGCCGCCTCTCCGTCCGCCGCGGGCTTCTCGGGCTCCTCGGGCTGGCTGGTGGCGTTTTCGGCCGGGGCAGTTTCCGCAGTTTCCCCGGGCATGGTGCTGGCTGTGCGCGCTGCTCTGGGCACGGACGGCAGGTGTTGTGGGGCGGGAGTGACGGCGGAGACGCGTGCAGGCGTTGCTAGGTTAGCGGAAGAGACGTCAACCTCCCAGTCAGCTGTCTCCTCTTCCTACAACAGCCGGAGCACTCTCTCAATATTCTTCCACCGCCGCAACCAAGGCCAGAATGCCGCCAACCGTGACTAACATCCGCCGTAGTCGGCTTCCACTGCACAATGCCAATACAGTTCACGGCCTGACAACAAATCTGGCAGGTAACACGGGGAGGGGATACCTTTCAGGGGATGGAACGAGCCGAAACCTGGCAGCGCACAGTCAACAACGCGGAGCCATGGAAGAAAGTTGGCGGGGGCGGACGTTATATATAAATTCAGAGTGCGCTCACTGGACAGGGCCCATCGAACTATGCAGTTATCTATACATTAGTCCTCTCAGACGCTAGCTGCACATATGATGCCATAATATGGAGACGTGTCTTCTGCCACGGTGTTGGGCAAACAGAATAAAGCTCAATGCAGATCAGGTTCACAAAGAATACTTCATGTTATAATGTAGTTGTAGAATATGGACGAGGAAGCTGCATGCAGTCCATTTTGTTCCGACGTGCGGGTTTTGGTTTGTTTCGAATTCCGTGGGAGTTTTTTTCTACCTTCAGTAACTAATGAAAAAAGTGGCTTGCAGGTTTCCATTTGTCATAATAAACGTAGGGACATCGCTGCATATGCGAAAAGGTGTAATGCCACAACCCCTTTCAGCGCCCTCCCTAAGAGAGCTCCCCTTTACGACCCTTCTTGTAGACTCAGAGATGAGTTGATGCCGACTGACCCGATATCTTTCTAACGATGTGCAACAAGACCGTGATGAGCATGTTATGGAACGCCTTTCTGTCTTTTGATTCATCAAAATTCTTCCGCTGCAAGAATCAAGATATTGGATTGCAAGGGCAAGGTATTTTCGTTCAAACAGTCTGAGTGCTATAGTTGTTTTCAATGGTATACAAGAACAAGAATACATATAATTGATTGCAACTAGATTTAATTTGGTCTGTACAACACCACGCCAGTCAAGTTCGCCCTTGACTATTATAGGAGAATTATGCTTAATCTTAGCGGAATCCATCATTACATGTGCACGCTAGCTGTTGTAGGGAGAGATTATAGTGTTACATAAGCAGGAAATGGTGCACGCCGTCTGTCTGATGAGCGGCTCTCCGCGTTCCCGTGAGCACTAAGTGCTCGGTAGCTGTCGCCCCCACACTCCATCTCTCCTTTAAATTCGCCAATTTCCCCCTTTTTACCCACCGAAGCACTCGATGTGCATCAGGACGAAATGCGTTTTCAACAGCCGCCGCCGCCTACGCTAGTAATGGCACAGAGCCGAGTGAAATCCGCGCTTTTGTAGTAACCACGACCATGGTTTCACGTCAACGGATATATACCTACATGTGACTCAGTGTTCAACATGGGCACCACTTGGAGGTTAAACCACTCGTGGTGCACAGTATAGAATTTGACCATTGCCCATAATAAAATAAAATAAACTAGAGTATTAAACGCTGTTTTTCTTTAGGGACTTAACTAGCCCTGTGGGCTACAGGTATACGCCGTGTTGACATGCCAAGTTCATTCTGATCGTAGGATCCTTGTTGTGCTGTCCGCTTCCACAAAATGTGGGAAAATGTTGCATCAGAAGACGCATTACTCTGTTTTACATCATATATCTGAGAAAGGGAAGAGAAATAGACATTCACATTTCAATAGGACATATGTCAGGCAGACAGATAAAGCCATATGGGCGCCCTCTGACAACATGAATCTGAACTGCTACCCACCAGACGTATCACGTGAGGAGCACGCAGCTTGCACGTGCCGTGACATGCATATGTCGCAGTGAGGCGTTGTCTCCATGAACTGAACGTCTCTACTGTGTCGTGTACTATTATGCACCGTCCCCAGCATTGAGTACTGCATAATTCTACAACGCCTGTATTATAACGAACCCTCCCTGCCCTTGGTACTGAATGGCTCTCTTGTTTGAATGTAGTATTATATACCGTCCCCGGCCTTAGTACTGCATAATCCTACACCACAGCCTCCCTCCGCCTGTTTATAATGAATCCTCCCTGTCCTTGGTACTGAAAAGCCCTCCTGTGTCCTGTACTGTCATTATGTACCGTCCCCAGCCTTCATACCGCATAATTATACACTGCAGCCAAAACGCCTGTATTATGACAAAACCAAAGCATCCTCTTTTAAAATACACGAGCTACACCTCCTGCAGAAACTAAAAATTCACTGCTTTCAAAATAGTGCTACTACATTGTAGTACTACTCGTATATAGTGTCAGTACTTTCAATAGAAACAGCACGTTGTGTTGCTCCTGTACACACCCTGGCGTGCCGTGAGGTCAGAGTTCAGAGGGAACGGTGGTGACTGGAAAGACAAGTTTCTCGGTACATCCTACAGCTCATGTATGTGTAAGGAGACATGTACATGTGTATTTGTGGATGTTACCAACCGAAGCTATGTTTACATGGATTTCAGATAGCAGCAAAGCATTGTGCTTCGCGTTTTAAGCCCTGTCGCCTAGTTTCCGGTACAAATGCTGCTTTTGAGTTTTTAATATTCTTAGTGGAACCAGTGACGCTGCTTTCTTTTTGGAAGTACACAGAAGTTTAGAACGTGAACTTTGGGCTGATTGTTGACTCTGAATAGGGGTCTAACTTCCCTCCCTCCGCTTTCACAAATGGCTAGTCCCTGCCACGGTCAAACGCGTAATGGTGAAACAGTCAGACTGTTTGTTCTGTGCAGGGAAGCGGCTCTCTTTGCTGATCAACCTGTCGTAAATCGCCGTCAGGTTGGAGGTTTGTTCACACTAAGGGGTATCGGGAGGGTGACAGGTGCAGCAGGGTTCACCCCGCATGCGCACGTCGACCCGAGGGTGGGCAGAATGCAGGGAATGTTGGGCACGCCGGCCAGGGGGAGCCCCTCTCTTCACTCGCCGGTAACCGCGGCCCCGCAGCCCGCCCCGATGTTTCTCTAACGTCCCGGTTCCGGTCGCCGTTTCATCCCGAATCTGAGGGACCATGGAGGTGGTACAAGACGTGGCGGAGGTGTTCGCCACCCTGCCGATGTTCCCCGTGTTCAACGCCTGCCATTACACACTGATGATCCTCACCACCAGATATGACACAGGTTTGTGCCCTTAACAGTAGTCAACCTCAGATAAACATCGAAATGACTCTAGACATGCCTGACCTCCCTGCATAATCGCATGTTCACGTGTTGCTTCACACTATGGCCCCGTTTTCCATGTTGGGAACTAGACATCATATTTAAGACAACATTGCGGTGGTCCCTGGTTAGGTATAAGGTGCCCTTATATTCCGTACTGACGTTTGGGGCGACCTTGGTGTATTTTTTGCTCAGTGTGACGACCCCTCTGTATCTCAGCCCCCTATAACGGGAATGCTGTGTAATGTTATATGGATGGACGATCTTCCAAATTTGTCCCTGCTATAATCTGAAGCCTCTGGTTGGATCACAATACCAGCTGTTAAATCAGCACCCTGTGGATTAAGGTCAAAATTCATTTCCGCGTGCAAAGTCAACATAGCCCTGCTTAATGGTTAGCCGACATTCTTGTTAATGAATCATCAGTCATGTGTGAAAAACAATACATTAATGCTGGGACGACGCAACACACACACACAAAGCTGGAATATCTGTTTACATGGAATTGCCGCCCGACACAGATGATTGCGAGAGCTCTACAGTAAATTGAGTAATTGCAAACTGTCGTTCCCTTTAACGATCTGCTAGATCTGTAGTGGTCATATAGCGTTACCGCAATGAATTGATTATATGTGCTGAAATGAGTTTTCTCCCACTGCACTGGCAAAGTAGCTTTGAATATATATTTTCTTTCATATGGACGGATTTAAAAAAATTACAGGTTCTCATGCAAAAATCACATGCAACGAGGCGTTTACAACATTCGCCAGGTCAAAGTAGGTGGTATCATGACAACTCACTAGTTTGAACACAGAGAGCAAACAGTTTCTGTGTATTGATAGATATATAACATGTATAAATATGACAATTCTGTCTAGTTGCTATGGGGTGTCTCGATATGTTTTGGGGTGAAATGCGAAAGGAAAAAACACAGGAGGAAAGGTATAGGGTGTTCACAACTACCGCTAAAAAACTAACGATATGCCGTTTCAAAAAGGATTAAGTCGAAATGAATACTGTATAATATTATTGCTCTTCCAACTTATAGTACTTGTATCTTTGGTGTTTCCTTTTCAAAGCTGTCATATGTATTTGTAAAGGTCACCTTGCGGTAAATAAATGATTCACTAGCAGAGTGGATAATCTATAGCTACAGTGAATTTGCTGCAAAGAGGGAAACACAATAATCAACTGTCATTGTTGATTTATAGTTATATGGCATTGCATGCATTTTGTGCTTTGAATTCTACCTTCTTGTTCGGTATGCCCAAAGGTCTCGGTTTCGGGTCATATATAGAACTGTAATGTAACAGCAGCTGTCAGAAGCTAAGCCTACTCAGGCTTGCGGCCTGCTGTATATGTACATGTATATATAGTATAGGATATGACCTTGACGTATTATGTCATTATCCTCCGGGGGTAGACCAGTAATAGCTCTGAATGGAGGATAATTCACCCTGTACTGAACCGACCAGTTTGTTGATGTATCTAAATTGGGAGTTCGCCGTCGACCCACATAGCCTAGTCAATTGTTGCAGCTAACTCTGTAAATAGTTCTTGTCACCAGGCTCTCTAGCACTATCGCGGAGTAATCCCCTGGCTAACTGGGTGGCCTCCATGATCGCCTGCTTTGGAGGCTACATCCTGGCAGACCTGCTGCTCGGGCACTCCGTCCTGTCGTTCCTAGCGCACCCGGAAGATGTCGTTCTTGCATCGGCTATTTGGTGAGTTTAGTCATTCATAAACATTAGTAAGAGATGTTGAAATGTATCAAATTTCTCTGAATTTGCGAATGCTCTTATTCATCTTCGTAAATAATTTCATCAGGTTGGTAAAATTATTGAATACATGTATTAAAATTCTTTTATTCACAGCCATACATTCTCATCATATCTCATACAATGGCTCATGTAAAACAAATGATTGTGAATAAATAATCATTTGCTTGTGTTTTAGGTACCTCCTGTTTTACTGCCCGAAGGATCTGTTCTACAAGATTATCTCCATCCTGCCCCTCAAACTTGTTATCACCGCCCTGAAGGAGACTGCGCGCGTGCGCAAACTGGTGGCGGGGATCGGGGCGGCCGCCAAAGTGTACCCGCACAGTCTACTGGCCCAGGTCATCGTAGGGGTGGCCAAAGGTGAAAACTGTGACATTGGCTCACTGCATTAGCAATAATCTTTGTCGCTGGTACGAGTAGAAGAAATACTATGGCACTGACACCATAATTTGTCCTTGATAACAGGGGGCACGCAATTACCTACAAGAACCACAACATCTTGTATCAGTACTGGAAACCAATATCTTCTATCACACTTCTATCAAACTAGTAAATATGACAATAAAACGACAGAACAACATTAAGAGGGCCACAAAGTTGTCTCATAAGGCATTTGTTTTGTTCCAGCATGCGGTAACGAGTTCCTGCTGAACTTCGAGCAGGCCGTGCGCGGCGTGTGGAAACCGGACATCAACGCAATCCTCAAGCCTTCCTTGTAAGTAGTTACATAAAACTGCATAGAGGTCTTTTTTCTGCCAATATCTTTGTTGTTGGATTGACACAAACTAATGCAAGAAACCTTCGTCTGATTGAAATGGAAATGAAATATCCCTCCATATTGTGTGTAATCCTGTTCAGCTCGATCAAGGCGTGTGTAGTGGGAGCAGTCCTGATCATCCTGGGTCGGACCGACATCCTGATGGGGATCAGTCAGGAGATGGTGGTCCTGGCCGTCTCCCTCTGGCTCATCTCCGTCGCCGTCTCCATGAAGGCCTTCCACGCTGATGACCCCTTCAAGCCCGTAGAGAACTTGTTTAGTCCCTTCATTTTCGGCAGCGCGGATAGTCTGCCGGCCGACGCGCACCACCACCACCCGCCGGCACCCGAGCCCGCCACGCCGACACCCAAACCGGCGGGAGGCAGGAGGAGAGGGAAGGCAGCCAAGGCCGACTAACCACGGTCAAGACTCCGACAAACACGTGGAATACACTCTGGAGTGCACAGGTGCTAGCGTAAGGGGACAGTGCAGAGCAGATGTAAGAGACATCACCCGTAACAAGCCAAGGAAGGCAGCCTCAGCCCAGAAGTTGGGAGAGGGAGTTCTGAGATAATTCAGCCCTGTTCTTCGATATGGTCTAAGGGCTGTGGACCAGACTTCTGTTGCTTATGTTTTATTGCCTCCTTTTTTACGGCTGGGAAAGTGGTTTGAGGTATTGACTATTGTCATAGATAGCCATTTTCGTTGTAGAAATTATTCTCTCTATGCAATAAATAGAATGGCGTGTGCGAAGAACGAGAAGCAAGTAGTATTTTGGCGTTTTAGGTCAGTAGTGTTTGGGCACTAATTACCACATAATGTGTATTTTGGGCTTTTTACACTATCTTTAAGTGTTTGAAACACGAATGGCGTCTGCAATGGGATAGGAGGAATGCTGGAGTTACTTGTACGGCAAGTAACAGTATTTTGAAATTAGACAGGCGAACTCTATTGAAAAGTGCCAATGAAGCGAATTACTCCCTGCTCGAAATGTAGCACGTTACCACACAAGTGGTACGAAAGAACTTTTATCAATAGCTATATACGAATATATTACTTTAATAACGCTATGATATCTCGTCTTGATGTAAAGCAATAAAGATGTAAGAAGATTTAACGTTGTAATGAAACTTGTTCACGCTTGTATTTGATGTTAGATGTAAACGTGCACGTACGTGTCTCATTCACTTCAATGGTAGACATGTCCACTGTTGGCAAATTCTTTTTTGTTTTCCTTGCAATTGAATCATGTTCAATACAATCAAGTGTGCATTTTTAATAACTAGGTAAATGTTGGCTTAAGAACTATTCAGTGGATTTTTAACTTAAACCGAACACTGTCAAATCTGCACCCCTATCATCTCTTGAGTTTATGCTGATGAACGTTTTTGTTCGTAAATTAAACCTTTGCACCACGAACCACTTGTCCTGCATTCAATCTACAGTAAACTCACACATTCGGCAACGTCCTTTTAACACATCATTTATTTGTTTTCATCACCAATCCTGCAGGGTATATAAGCAACGATACAAAAATGCATCACAACATGAAACCTAATCTGTTTGTATCTACATAGCCGGTATAACCTCCCTTAGGCGTAACCATAGCAAGTATGACATATATTCCATCCCTCGTACAAACCTACGATGCTTACACGTATCTCATTCAAATTGACCAATTGCTCCACTTAGTCCAGCGTATATGATATCTCTGATATTGATAGATTTCTTGTCACTGAAGAAGAATTAACGTCATTTTTCCTCTCATGGCAATAGATATTTCAGTATTGCTGAATTTTGACTACAACCCATACGTATAGATTGAAACATAAAATCACAATATAAAGAAAGCTTGTGTGGCCTCGCGAGGTGCTATTGTTGTGAAGGTCACGACATTGTTGTGAAGTGGGGGGGGGGTGATAGATAAGGGGTAACGTCACGTTACGTCACGAAGTCCCGCGTGATCACGAAATCTCGCGAGATTACTTCTCCACGAACCCGGTGAAGGCAATGACGAAGATGATGACGATGCTGAGGCCGATGAGGCCGTACCACATCCCGAAGAAACCCAAGGTCTCCGACATGGCGCTCATCATTCCTGCAGCTGTGAGGAGAAACAAACAGTCATCATTGGCAACTAGAAACGTCTGGATAATTCTTCAGTCATGCTGAGCTAGGATTTATCTTATAATTAGAAATGATGCAGGTATGATATGTATGATCAATAAAGATATTTTTTTCATTTGGACCTGCTACATTATTGTTAGTACGAAGATAGCGGCCCAATCGAACCACAAGTTGTCTATCGGTTGTAGTGTAGGATAAAGAAATAGTACAGTGTGACGTACAACATCCATTGTTCCATTACAATATTTTGATTTGATATATAGATAATATAACAATCAATGCCTTGGCTTCAAATGTTGGCATTGTCCCCTACTATTAGCCACTCTATTGGGAACTGATCTAGAACGTTGACATGTGCGGTGCGTAGAACACTTGAAAAGAGAAAGTCGAGAAACCATCCTGGCCGCACTTACCATCTACTGATGACGTCAGGAATAACAAACAGGCGAGCAGGAACCAAAGATGAGTGTGCGCAGACATGGTTCTTCTCACGTTTTAGGCAGTACTGTGACAACGACAAAAAGATGGAGTTAAGAATAGAATCAAGCGTTTCTTTCAATGCCTTTACTTTCTTTAAAATACATGGTTTGCATAGTACGTATGCAAGATTTATCCTAATTTTTGTACAACTGAAATACTGTATATTGTTTACGCGCTGTCATCTTAATTGACTAAAGCACTATTTAAAGAAAATATGCGAACAACGTCTTCTAAATAGAAGATAGAAATAGCGAAGAATGCGTTATGTTCTTGTCGGGTAGATACATCTGAGTTCAGATGTCGCGATTTACAATGATGAAGAAGGTTTGTGACACCCAAACCAGTCCCATTTCCACTACGGAATGACTTATAAGGACATTTCTCCTTTCTACCCTTCTTTATCATACGACACATCTCGCCAGCCAGCTTACCAGCATTGCACATGTGCAATGCTTCTTTCCGCATCCTATTTACTGTAAACAGAACGCCTTTCTGCATACAATTTCTCAGCCTGCCCAAATGGCAAGTTTGCGGCTCTCGAGCACTGGTATACTTACCACCAGGGCGCAGTTTCGTAAAAATTCACTCCATTCAACCCAACTTGTGTGTAACTAATGTATGCATGCGTCATCGAGGGGCCCTGGGACCAAGAACCTGATGCTGTGTTACATAATTCGTGTCACCGGCGTAGTTAAAGACCTACATCTGATTTAATTGGAGAATCTAATCACTGTCGTTATCTCTGTCAGATCCGATCTTCAAAGATTGAAATCCCTTCAATCACCGCCCGTGACAGGAAACAGACATATGGCACGTCTAGTTGTGGCAGTGTTGTCAAAAATGTTCCCAAACGGTATCTACAAAAAAGGGCAGGAAGGAATGCAAAAGGCGCTTGTAGAGCTATTTACTTGGAGCTCCCATTAGAAGCGAACGAGGAATGTTCAAGTAGAGGTCATTTTTTGAAGGCACAGAAAATCAGTGGGAAGAACCTTTCCATTAGAAACGTCGATCTCTTGACTCCTTTCGACAGTTCCAACGTGCTGGTTGATACTGGTATTAACTGGTTTCCGTTTATGTTACCATGCATTTGTTGCTAATTTGTCATTATGTCAGCGACGTTTACCGTTGACATCTTTCTAAATGTCTGTCGGTAGTGAACATATTGTACAGTTTGTGAGACCTCTAGTTCACAGTAAATCGTGTACCCAAAGTTAAGATTCAGTCAACGGTTCGCTGAAATTCTTACGAGTACCTTTGATGTAACATGCGTAAGCAAATCAGTGCAATCCGTTTTAACGATCTCCTAAGCTCTGAGAAACACAGTCTGTCTACCAGACAGCTTGTATACTTGCACAGTGTGAAGTTATGGACTTGCTTGTATAATTTGACAGAAACGACTAGTTTGCCAGCCCAAATATTCCAGAAATGTTCCCACGTCACTACCACGATCCTGCTAAGTCTTTCATGCAACTACTGATTCTAAGTATCATAGATTAAACGCCGTCACAACATTGAAGTGCATCGCCCATACCTTAAAAAAGTTCTACATCATCAGTGATCATGTAAAGAATCCGCGGATTCATATGAGTTCAAGTGATGAACCTTACCTTTTGAATTCAAAGGTACAGTCGTAGAGCGGTAGAGCGGCTTGATGGAACCGTGTGCCTTCGCCCGAGGTTGAGTGATGTTGTTGGGCCAAGACTGCAGATACAGGCTATATTTATCGCCCTTCACAAAAGGATTTCGTCGCTCCTGGCCTAATGGATCTCACATTTTCTGTGACGTCATTACAGATGGCCACATGGGTGCTGCGCCTCCTCCTAGCCCGTTATGGCCCTCTGGCTGACTTGCAGCTGTTACATGCAGAAAGATTGAAACACCTGGTGGAAGGATGAACACATGCGGGGAGACTTTTATACCTATATCAACTAGCACGAAAATTCAAAGTCTGAAATTCTAGGTCTAGTAGGTTGAAGGTAACGTTTAAATACAATCAGCCACCTGAAATCATCACAGAACATGTGCAGAATGTTTTTAAAAGTTTAATATATTATACACCATGTTAGTGTCAGTAGTACATGTACTGTGATTGGATGGACCACTTTGGTTTCAGCAAGTAATTTGCGTTTTCCGATCTAAATTTGTGAAGAAATGTCATGTATATTTTCTTGGTTTCTTTTTTTGTTGTTGTTTGTTTAAGTCAAGTCTTCGTTTTTTGACCAGCCTTATTTTCCCGAGGGAATTCGCTACGTTTGTTCCCAAAGACGACCCGCATGAATTATCAATGAGTTATGGCTGTCTATAAAAACGCCGATGCATACTTGATAAAGGAATTTGAGACCAGATATTTGGAGGAAGAGACAGTGATACTCGTACCTTGCTCAGTGGATCGATTGGCGAATTTAATTGTCCACCGTTACGGTTTGTTTCAACAAGCAGGTGAAAGGGTTTCTCAAACATATCACCCGGAGTATCAGTGCGAGAGTTTCTTCAGTCAACTGGAAAATCTATCAGGTATGTTTTGTGACCCACCCGAGGACCAGGGCGTCCCCGAGGACAAAATCGGGGTTAGTCTTTCGTGATCTGTCGTATACCTGTGTATCTATTGCGTTAGCAGTAGCACATTTCTGGATCTCCTTAACTCTTGGCGTGTACTTACTCTGAAATGCTCCGAAAGGGGACAATAATTGTTTTAGACGTCGGCAGAGCCACAATACACGTACACGTGTATATGGGACAGATGACATGAAGCATGAATATGCCAAACTGGCGGCGTCTAGTCTCCAGGGTGACTCACTGACTGTTTAGTATCCCCATTTTCACCCAAAAGAGCCACATCATTTCATATCTCTTGATCGCTTCTGCCAACTTCAAATAAAGGTCACATTACATACCTCTAGTATCTGGTAGTATTAGCAAGGCTATTGTAAAATGTGCAAAACGTTCGTATATGATATCTACTGTCAGTGGGAAATTTCTATTTCCTGTCCCTAGATCCGATGCTGAAAGGTTTTGTAATAACTGTGTGCCTTGGCGTCCTGGGGATGTGTTTGGTTCTGGAATTCCACGGTGCAGGCGTTAAGATGTAAGTACATCATGGTTTTTCACCTTCTCTATGCGTTTGATAGTTGCCTTGGCTTAGAATATGTTTGAATTGCCCGGCATATTATGTCCTACGTGCAAAGGTGGAGTTGAAGACGAATATCATTTTCTGATGACATGCCCCACATACGACGAAGAGAGACGCAAATTAATGCAGATGATCCGATGTAAGACTACTAAAACATTACCCAACACATCTAGAGAGACGTTCCATGTACTTATGTCATGTCCAGACACATTTTCTGTATATATAGGTCAATACATTTATAATGCCATGCAAAAAAGACATCTTAGAATAGCTGCATAAGTAGAGTCACTGAATTTTTTATCAACTACATGTATATAGTGTAGCGTTTCGTAGCATTTATATGTAGAATTTTAACATTCCTGGCAAGTAACTTAGTATACACTCTGTTTAGTAGCCATAGAACATCTTTAATATAATTAGGTACAACTGCTCACTGTACCCTTCATGTGTATAGTTTAGCGCAATGTAGAATGTACATGTAGAGTCGAAATATTCTCTAGCCAGTAGTTCTTTATAATACTCTGTCAGATACAATGTCCGTTGACCATATATATATAGCATTATGTTAGACACATACCAACTAGTAATCTTATTATTTGCCATACATTGTACCCGTGACAATCGTTGTGCAATAAACTTTGACTTGACTGACTTGACTATGTTTATATAACAAGTCTGTAGGACACAATCCTCCGTTTGCGGTGTTATGTTAATGTTATATGTTATGTTGGTTATGTTATGCTGTGTTATGTTATGTTACGTTACGTTACGTTACGTTACGTTACGTTATGTTATCTTAAGTTTCTCTCTTCATACCATTCGTATTTCTCACATGACTGTAGCCACCGTTTCCCTAGCACCGCTTAGTTTCATACATATATACATCACCGTAAGTCTAGAGCTCATTTCTTTCAGTACATCAGCGCCCCCTATACGAACACGTCCCGCACGCCAAGAATCGCAGAGCCAGAGGCAGGATTTCCTCCACCCGGTAGAGAAAGAGTGGGAGTTAAACAGAACAGCCCTGTTAGAACTTAGGTGAGGAAAGATTCATAGATAACTTACCAACGAATTATCAAATTGTTTCCCGACACGAATCCATTCAAAGTGATCAAACTAACAAATAGACTCCATAAAGTTCGGTAAAAAGAATGCGATATGCTACTAATGATTAGAAGACTAATAATTTCTGTTTCTATTATACTAATAGTATACACAATATGCATCTTTCTTACGATGAATGTAACATTTTGATTTTTTTTTTTGCAAATTGTTCTTTTCATGGTTACTAACGTACCAAACTTTCAACACATTTTTAAAGTTCTGTGTGTTCTGTATTCAAACAATTCATCATGTCGATTTGCCACCCTCTGCTCACAGACGTCGTCTAAAGCCGTTAGAAACAGCAGCGAATTTTGTACTGAGCCAAGACAGTCTAGCCAAGAAAAGGAAGCTTCCGCTGATGTTCTCATCGACTCGGAAAGGATTGTACTATGTGAAAGACAAGGATGTGAACAGTATGCCACAGGTATTTTCACGGGATACCCCTCAATGTAACTGTTGTAAATGACATGAGCCTTTGATAGTTACGTTAGCACTTACCTATGTCTTCAAATCAATGGCCCTAGATCCAAA
>NW_017803909.1:2421442-2421617 GCF_001625305.1 Branchiostoma belcheri | reverse complement strand
AATGGCCCAGATCCAAACCCCAAACTCTGGATTATTTTAGAAATTTCTGAGATAGCTGGTGGAATGTAGTCACGATAAAAAAAAGTCCCCCCCCCCTACGTGACAGAACATGCATCAAGCGTGATAAAAACTGTATATTTCACCAACTACTCGTAACTTTGACCATACTTGCGTT
>NW_017803909.1:2418984-2421422 GCF_001625305.1 Branchiostoma belcheri | reverse complement strand
TGTGTGTGTGTGTGTGTGTGTGTGTGTGTGTGTGTGTGTGTGTGTGTGTGTGTGTGTGTGCGTGCGTGTGTGCGTGCGTACGTGCATGCGTTTGGAGTGCTTCTACATTACTTTGTCTGTCCTCTATCACAGGTCAGTCCTTTCGTCAACCGGAGGTTAGGAGTTTGTAGTCTGGTTGGCAACAGCGGCATCTTGACTGGAAGAAAATGCGGTCAGAAAATAGATTCCGGCGATTTTGTCATTAGGTAAGCTGTTATCCAGGATTAAAACACGGGAAGACAACATAAACGTTTATGTCTTTAAAGAATTAAAAAGGAAAAAGAGATTTAGAGATCTAGACTTACAAGCTGGTGGAGTCTGAGCACTACAATCTCCTGTTTGTTTACTACAGGTTCAACATGCCTCCTGTGTGTCCTCCGTACTTGGACGACATCGGCACACGCACGAACATGGTCACAACCAGTCGGGATAGAATGAGATCCAAGTAAGAGGATATGTTGGCTGCAAACCTTGATGAAATTTAAAGAGAACGAAGTGAGCTTCTTAGATGTGTTGTTATTCTTTTCGATCGCATGATCATGATTCAAATAACGTTCGGTATGCCGTTTCGAGACATGTATTATATGATGATTTTATCAGCACTCAGAGAAGGTTTGATACAACCTTGACGGGCTTCTTAAGTTCTTGACTGAAACGCACCAAACGTTGGCGCCAGTTTCATCAGAGTAAATAATGAAGTCATGATCATTGATACACCAAACGTTTTGCATGAGCTCAGCGAATAACATTTTTGCAGCATAAGCCAATGCTGATACGTATATTGTGTGATCCTGCACAGGTGGGCGCTTCTGAAGACCGGTACCGGACAGAAGAAGTTCCTTCACCACCTGCACGACCAGTACGGTCAGGACACCTTCATCGTGTCGGCACCTTTCACAGTCCTCAAAAACGTAAGGAATGGGAATGGGTGGGGGGTTGGGGGTGTAAACATATCAGTAGTGCTGTCCACAGTTAGTTGTGTAGCATACAATGATTATATGTACTGTAATCCATCCGTGAATAGTTTCATCAGGTTGGTAAGTCACTGAGTAAGGAGACTCTTTCTACACAACCAAGTCTTTTATTCAGCGGACGTTTCGGTGACCGTCTGTATTCGGGGGAACCAGTCAGAATTGCTGAGGAAGGTGACAGACGGTCACCGAAACGTCGGCTGAATAAAAGAGTTGGTTGTGTAGAAAGAGTCTCTTGACTCAGTACTGTAATTCACTTTATGTTCACGGTAGTATCAAAAGTTTTCGGTCTGAGAAAAATGTAGGTGTTCACGGAAAACAATCATGAATTACAGTGTATCTTTTAACATTGTTGTGCAACTAGACATTATAGGAAAGCACACAATGATAACTGTGAACATCTTGTCCAATCATGGTCAAAGAAAAACAGCTATAGTACCCATAGTTGCGAAATGTTTCTAAAACTGTCCCTACCACGCCACACCCCCACCCACCCCTAACCCAAACAGATCGAGGCCTTGCTCAGCGTCTCCAAGGTACTACGGTCCAACAACTCCTCTGTAGTACCACTGTTCATCAGTCCCATCCATGTCAGACAGGCAATACAGACTTGGGGAAAACTAGGGTTGAAGCTGGAAAAGGGAAAGATAAACTTTTCTTCAGGTAAGAGAACAAAAAATCACTTTGGATTCTGAGGGGGGGTGAATCTTTATCTAGCAAATACACAGTAATTTCTAAGGCAGAGGGCAGGATAGAACCATCAATAGGTACAGTTTTATTGGTTTGTTATCATAAATCGGCGGTTGATAACTGTGTAAGCTGCTGTGTAGGCAAGAGGTCTGATTGGGTTTGATCGAGTACAAGAATCTCCAAGCATTTTTGTAAAGCTATTACAAAAAGACCTCTGGTACAGGATTACTTTTCTAGTTGCACATCGTAACGATAACCTTGGCATGAAGTCATTGCATACATACTTCAGCACAGCCATTGCATTGATCTTTGCATTATTAATGCCGAGCGACAGGGAGAAAATGCCGATGCAAATATATCTTAGAATTATAGTAGAAGCGTGGAGCATAAGGCCCCATTCCCACTAGGATAAAATTGTCCGGATCGAGCCGAATTGATTCGCTTTGATCCGGCTTCGACCCGGCTAGATTCGGTTCCGATCCGATTGGAAGCTGGATTAAAGCCGGATCAAAGCGAATCAATTCGGCTGGATCGGATCCGGACAATTCTATCCTAGTGGGAAAAGGGTATAAGGCATTTCCTTTTTGTTCACCAGGTTTCTACTACACCTCCGTGGCCTTGGAGCTGTGTGATCAGGTTAATATCTACGGGTTCTGGCCGTTCCGTACGGACAGGGAGGGCCGGCCGGTCCGCTATCACTACTACAAGTCCGTGGATAGTGGAGGGTTGAACAACAGC
>NW_017803909.1:2414665-2418964 GCF_001625305.1 Branchiostoma belcheri | reverse complement strand
GTAATAGTCTAGGACTGCCCGACATGGTTGAGAAATATTAATCATACTTATCATATACCCAAGCATGTAATTATTGTAATTGACATCGTGGCAAGATTAAGATTTGGCATTTAACGCTAGCGACTGTTTCGATAATACTATCACAGGTGTTCCAAAACGCTATCAGCCAGGTCCTTCCTGCCAGCGGCGGTCAGGGCTGCTGCCAAGGCGCTTACGTTTACTGACGCCCCCTGGCGGCGCCTCCACTGCACCAGCATCGAGAAGATGCTGTCCTCGGTGCTGAACGGGTTATCACTCTGTCAAGAGTAAAAATCAAAGTCAAATTAACTCTGTCAATAGGGTTTTCTTTGCAGGGTTAGTTTTGATACAGATGCAAAAGCATGATTTGCACCAGTCTTTAATGGGTCTCTTATGTACTCAGTGTCATTCAAAAAAGTACAAATATCATTTGCCAGTAGCAACTAAAAAGTAAAATCTATGCAATAGGTCGGATATATTTATGTCGTGCAAAATATGTGTATTGCAGCGACTAATAAATATCTTTAACGTTATCATTGGCGTAGCTCACTTACTTGTAAGCGCTGGATTTCTGCCAGGGTGAATCCTAGCTCAATGGCAAGACTTTTCCATTCCTTCCCGAGCTGCTTTGCAAGGCATAACATTCCTACGTCACTGAGAAGGCCTATCAAAAAAATGGGTAACATGACAAGTTCACCTGTACGTGTACGTGCTTCAAGCGTTAGATCTATGTTGTACCTGACATAGTAATCGTTAGGAAGGTGCTAAAATAGTTGGCTAAATTATCTGTTCAGCAGTTAGACAGTCGGTCAAAATCCCGACATTTTGAAGAATTCTTGGAATCAGGAACTGTCCCGGCTGAGTATGAAATAGGACAAATTTTGTAGTAAATGGCATTCCATTTTCATCTAGAATACCTTACCTGGATTGGACTTCCGGGGTGGTGAAGAGGGATACACCAAAGCTGGGTTGATGTCGTCACCGGTACGGGGGCAAGTCAGGTGAACAGGACGGTCTGTATACAGCACCTCTCCGGGAAAGTGACCGATTTCCCGGGAGGACAAATTCGACCATTCCTGACTGTCCAGCCTCCCGAAACAATGTCCGCAGTCCACGAACAAATACGACAACACACCTGGCCATTCCTTGAGCAGTCCAGCCGCTTTGTTCACGATAGGCATGAGATCTGCCCATCCTTGGTCCAGCTCACGCCCCGGTACACGTGTGGCAAGAAGTAGATATGTCACGTTATGTTCCTTCGTGCGCTGCAGCAACAGGAGCCTGTCGTTTAATGTCCTCACGAGAGTTCCGTCCTTCCATTCGGTAACCCTAGTCACGAGATCATTGATCTGTACAGACAAGCGTTCAAACAAACCTACAGGGCAGTAACTGATGATTTCAAACCGAACCCTAACTTCTACCTGTCTGTCTTTGATGGCCGAGCTTACCCACAACTTTTTGTATATTTGGGTGGGGCTGTTCTCTAGGAACCATGGGAAACGAAAGCAGTTCATGGCACCACGGGAACCAGGTGGTTGAACCAGTTTTGCCGCAGTTTCTCAGTTCCCGCGCTGACTCAGGGATTTTTCATTCTTTGACGAGGCGGTTTTCTGACCAGTGCACTCAACAACGGTACGTAAATATTATATATAGATTTTCCAAAATCATATCCAGCTGCTTGTGTAACTGCTTTTTGACATATCGTAATACCTGGTATTCTAACCTTCATCGACGTATCTTTTCGAGAATATCTTGCACATTGGAATGATACAGACACTCTTCAGGCAGCTGTATTTCCCACTAGGGCTGTATCACTGGGACGACACACGTTTTGAACAGATGCATTTCCCCTTATGTCAATGCTATGGATCCTCTATGTCATTGTAATAACTGAATTTCCCCTGTTTCATCGGAATAACACAGTAACAAAAGCTAAACGAAAACATTTGGTCCTCTTTTCTAATAAAAGTAGGTCATTTGAAGACCGATTTTGTTTTGATCGAAAACTACATGAAGCTTTTTCTTTTAACACAGTTCATTGTTTATTCTAAGCCAAAACGTAACGATGGTGTGTGTATCAACTTGGGAACACAATTTTTGTCGTCCAAGAGTCAAAGTTTTTTTTGGGGAAAAGATATAGTCTTTTTTCGCAATCTACAAATGACATAGCCCGCGGGGAGGAGGAAAAGACAAAGCATGTTGGTGACGCGAGGGCACAAAACTGGGCCAGGGAACAAAGCAAGCCTTGTTGGAAAGGCTGGTGCGATAGCAAATTCTTGTCAAACGTAATTTTTCTTGTAAGAAAGGGAACACATATCCTTCAAACTTTTGAATGAGCCTGCATGAGCGGTTTCACCTCCGTGTTGTGTTTAAGTTCTTCTTCGGAGTAAAGTGTCTTGTAAAACCTATGTGATAATTTCATACCATAGAATATTCCATGGTTGAAATGTATCAAATTTCTTATTTGCTGTTCTCGATGATCTATCCACTCTGTTTTGATTTTCATTCCTTTGGCACAGTCGTTCTGTAGGGCGGTTCGTTCCCGAGTATGTAACCCCCCCCCCCCCCTGCATGGCCGAAGTTCTGGGCCCTTTTCCTGTTTAAACAACCCTTGCTTCACGCTTGAAAAGATTACCTCTGATGATCTATTTCCTAATTGATTCAATCCTTGATGACAAGTTTCTGCCAAACAGTGCCAAAACGATTTTATAGCCTTCTGTCGAAGGCAATGATAATATGATGAAGCATTGACACGAATGAAGATGTCAAAATGGCAGCGTCTAGTCTCCAGGGTGACTCACTGACTGTTTAGTATCCCTATTTTCACCCAAAAGAGTCACATCATTTCATATTTCTTGATTGTTTCTGCAAAATACAAATAAATGTCACATTACATATCCCTGATACCTAAGTGTTAGCAAGGCCATTGTAAAATGTGCAAAACGTTCGTACATAATATCTACTGTAGGTAATTTCTATTTCCTGTCCCTAGATTCGATGCTGAAAGGTTATGTAACAACTGTGGGGCTTGGCGTCCTGGGGATGTGTTTGGTTCTGGAATTCTACGCAGGCGCTAGAATGTAAGTACATTATGTGTTTTCACCTTCGCTATGCGTTTGATAGTTGCCTTGGCTTAGAATATGTTGGAATTGCCCATCCATGGTTTATGTAACAAGTCTGTAGGATACAATACTCTGTGAAGCAACTGTGGCATTTGCGGTACCGGTGTTATGTTATGTTATGTGTTATGTTAAGTTTCTCTCTTCATACCGGTACCATTCGTATTTCTCACAAGACTCGAGCCACCGTCTCCCTAGCACCGCTTAGTTTCATACATACATCACCGTAAGTCTCGAGCTCATTTCTTTCAGTACATCAGCGCCCCCTGTAAGAACACGTCCCGCACGCCAAGAATCGCAGAGCCAGGATTTCATCCACCCGGTAGAGAAAGAGTGGGAGTTAAACAGAACAGCCCTGTTAGAACTTAGGTGAGGAAAGATTCATAGATTATCAACCAACGAATTATCAAATTATTTCCTGACACGAATCCATTCAAAGTGATCAAACTAACAAAAAAACTCCTTGAAGTGCGATATGCTACTAATCATTAGAAGACTAATCATTTCTGTCTCTATTATAGTATACAGTAACACAATATGCAGGTTCTTACAATGAACGTAACATTTTGATTTTTTTTTTTGCAAATTGTTCTTTTCATGGTTACTAACGTACCAAACTTTCAACACATTTAAGTTCTGCGTGAGTCATGATGTCGATTTGTCACCCTCTGCTCACAGACGTCGTCTAAAGCCGTTAGAAACAGCAGCGAATTTTGTACTGAGCCAAGACAGTCTGGCCAAGAAAAGGAAACTTCCGCTGATGTTCGAACGGACTCGGAAAAGACTGTACTATGTGAAAGAGAAGCATCTGAACAGTATGCCACAGGTATTCACAAGTGATACCCCTCAATGTAACTGTTTCACCTTAATGTATGTAGTCACGATAAAAAAGTACCCCCCACACGTGACAGAACATGCATGTGTGTGTGTGTGTGTGTGTGTGTGTGTGTGTGTGTGCGTGATTGCGTGCGCTTGGAGTGCTTCTACATTACTTCTATCTATATTATGTAAAGTCTTCGTCTGTCCTCAATCACAGGTCAGTCCTTTCGTCAACCGGTCGTTAGGAGTTTGTAGTTTGGTTGGCAACAGCGGCATCTTGACTGGAAGCAAATGCGGTCAGAAAATAGATTCCGGCGATTTTGTCATCAGGTAAGCTGTTATC
>NW_017803909.1:2413485-2414645 GCF_001625305.1 Branchiostoma belcheri | reverse complement strand
GTATCGGTCAACCAACACAGGAAGACAACGAAACATTACATCTTACAAAAAAATCTAAACAGATTACAAGATAGTGGAGCACTACAATCTCCTGTTTGTTTACTACAGGTTCAACATGCCTCCTGTGTGTCGTCCGTACTTGGACGACATCGGCACACGCACGGACATGGTCACAACCATTCGGGATAGAATGAGATCCAAGTAAGAGGATATGTTGTCTGCAAACCGTGAATTTAAAGAGAAAGAAGTGAGCTTAAAATGTGTTCTTTTCGATCGAATGATCATGAATTTGAATGCATAGTATAACTCCATGTTCATGTAGCTCCAATGTGGCAAAGAATGTAAGGGACATGCATTCAGCTGTTCAAATAACGTTCGATATGCCGTTTTCAAGACATGTATTATCTGATGATTTTATCAGTACTCAGAGAAGGTTTGATACAACATTGACGGGCTTCTTCACTAAAAAGCACCAAAAGTTGGCGCCAGTTTCCATCAGAGTAAATAATGAAATCATTGATGCACCAAAAGTTTTGCATGAGCACATTTTTGCTGCATAAGCAAATGCTGATATGCATATTGTATGATCCTGCATAGATGGGGACTTATGCAGACCGGTACCGGAAAGAAGAAGTTCCTTCACCACCTGCACGACCAGTACGGTCAGGACACCTTCATCGTGTCGGCACCTTTCACCGTCTACAAAGACGTAAGGAATGGGAATGGGTGGGGGTTGGGGGTGTAAACATCAGTAATGCTGTCCACAGTTGTGTAGCATACAATGATTATATGTACTGTAATCCATCCGTGAATAGTTTCATCAGGTTGGTAAGTCACTGAGTAAAGAGACTTTTTCTACATAACCAAGTCTTTTATTCAGCGGTCACCGAAACGTCGGCTGAGCTGAATAAAAGACTTGGTTGTGTAAAAAGAGCATCTTGACTCAGTACTGTAATTCACTTTATGTTCATGGTGGTATCAAAAAAAGTTTACGGTCTGAGAAAAATGTAGGTGTTCAAGGAAAAAAACACAGTATATCTTTAACACTGTTGTGCACTAACTAGACATTATAGGAAAGCACACGATGGAGAACAACTATGAACATCTTGTCCAATCATGGTCAAAGAAAAACAGCTATTGTACCCATAGGTGCGAAATGT
>NW_017803909.1:2397049-2413465 GCF_001625305.1 Branchiostoma belcheri | reverse complement strand
GTGTGTGTGTGTGCGTGTGTGTGTGTGTGTGTGTGTGTGTGTGTGTGTGTGTGTGTGTGTGCGTGCGTGCGTGTGTGCGTGCGTACGTGCATGCGTTTGGAGTGCTTCTACATTACTTTGTCTGTCCTCTATCACAGGTCAGTCCTTTCGTCAACCGGTCGTTAGGAGTTTGTAGTTTGGTTGGCAACAGCGGCATCTTGACTGGAAGAAAATGCGGTCAAAAAATAGATTCCGGCGATTTTGTCATTAGGTAAGCTGTTATCCGGGATTAAAACACGGGAAGACAACATAAACGTTTATGTCTTTAATTAAATGTCTTTAATTAGAAAAAGAGATTTAGAGATCTAGACTTACAAGCTGGTGGAGTCTGAGCACTACTATCCCCCGTTTTTTACTACAGGTTCAACATGCCTCCTGTGTGTCCTCCGTACTTGGACGACATCGGCACACGCACGAACATGGTCACAACCAGTCGGGATAGAATGAGATCCAAGTAAGAGGATATGTTGGCTGCAAACCTTGATGAAATTTAAAGAGAACGAAGTGAGCTTCTTAGATGTGTTGTTATTCTTTTCGATCGCATGGTCATGAATTTGAATGCATAGCCGAAAAACTCCATGTTCATGTATGTGGCATAGCATTTAAGGGCCATGCATTCGGCTGTTCAAATAACGTTCGGTATGCCGTTTTCAAGACATGTATTATCTGATGATTTTATCAGCACTCAGAGAAGGTTTGATACAACCTTGACGGGCTTCTTGACTGAAACGCACCAAACGTTGGCGCCAGTTTCATCAGAGTAAATAATGAAGTCATTGATACACCAAACGTTTTGCATGAGCTCAGCAAATAACATTTTTGCAGCATAAGCCAATGCTGATACGTATATTGTGTGATCCTGTACAGGTGGGCGCTTCTGAAGACCGGTACCGGACAGAAGAAGTTCCTTCACCACCTGCATGACCAGTACGGTCAGGACACCTTCATCGTGTCGGCACCTTTCACAGTCCTCAAAAACGTAAGGAATGGGAATGGGTGGGGGGTGGGGGTGTAAACATATCAGTAATGCTGTCCACAGTTAGTTGTGTAGCATACAATGATTATATGTACTGTAATCCATCCGTGAATAGTTTCGATCATCAGGTTGGTAGGTCACTGAGTAAAGAGACTTTTTCTACATAACCAAGTCTTTTATTCAGCGGTCACCGAAACGTCGGCTGAGCTGAATAAAAGACTTGGTTGTGTAAAAAGAGCATCTTGACTCAGTACTGTAATTCACTTTATGTTCATGGTGGTATCAAAAAAAGTTTACGGTCTGAGAAAAATGTAGGTGTTCAAGGAAAAAAACACAGTATATCTTTAACACTGTTGTGCACTAACTAGACATTATAGGAAAGCACACGATGGAGAACAACTATGAACATCTTGTCCAATCATGGTCAAAGAAAAACAGCTATAGTACCCATAGGTGCGAAATGTTTCTAAAACTTTTCCTAACCCCAACCCCAACAGATCGAGGCTTTGCTCAATATCGCCGAGGTACTACGGTCCAGCAACTCCTCTGTAGTGCCACTGTTCATCAGTCCCATCCATGTCAAACAGGCAATACAGACTTGGGGAGAACTAGGACTGAAGCTAAAGAAGAGAAAGATAAACTTTTCTTCAGGTAAGAGAACAAATAATCACATTGGATTCTGAGGGGGGTTGAATCTTTATCTAGCAAATACACAGTAATTTCTAAGGCAGAGGGCAGGATAGAACCATCAATAGGTACAGTTTTATTGGTTTGTTATCATAAATCGGCGGTTGATAACTGTGTAAGCTGCTGTGTAGCAAGAGGTCTGATTGGGTTTGATCGAGTACAAGAATCTCCAAGCATTTTTGTAAAGCTATTACAAAAAGACCTCTGGTACAGGATTACTTTTCTAGTTGCACATCGTAACGATAACCTTGGCATGCATACTTCAGCACAGCCATTGCATTGATCTTTGCATTATTAATGTCGAGCGACAGGGAGAAAATGCCGATGCAAGTATATAGAATTATAGTAGAAGCGTAAGGCCCCATTCCCACTAGGATAAAATTGTCCAGATCGAGCGGAATCGATTCGCTTTGATCCGGCTTCGACCCGGCTAGATTCGGTTCCGATCCGGTTGGAAGCTGGATTAAAGCCGGATCAAAGCGAATCAATTCGGCTGGATCCGGACAATTCTATCCTAGTGGGAAAAGGGTATAAGGCATTTCCTTTTTGTTCACCAGGTTTCTACTACACCTCCGTGGCCCTGGAGCTGTGTGATCAGGTTAATATCTACGGGTTCTGGCCGTTCCGTACGGACAGGGAGGGCCGGCCGGTCCGCTATCACTACTACAAGTCCGTGGATAGTGGAGGGTTGAACAACAGCTGGCACGAAATGGACAAGGAGTTTGAAAAACTTTCACAGCTCCACAATCAGGGTGTTTTGCAACTGATAACTGGAAATTGCAGATAGTACGTCAGCTCGTCTATGTTAAGTCCAGTTTATCACTCGCACCATTAGGTTCGATATCTTATCAATATACTGCACAGTATATTTCGGTTATATACTTATTCGGAAATATTAATCATACTTATCATATACCCAAGCATGTAAATTATTGTAATTGGACATCGTGGCAAGATTAAGATTTTGGCATTTAACGTTAGTAACTGTTTCGATACTACTATCACAGATCCTCCAAAACGCTGTCAGCCAGGTCCTTCCTGCCAGCGGCGGTCAGGGCTGCTGCCAAGGCGCTTACGTTTACTGACGCCCCCTGGCGGCGCCTCCACTGCACCAGCATCGAGAAGATGCTGTCCGCGGTGCTGAACGGGTTATCACTCTGTCAAGAGTGAAAATCAAAGTCAAATTAACTCTGTCAATAGGGTTTTCTTTGCAGGGTTGGTTTTGATACAGTTGCAAAAGCATGATGTGTACCAGGCTTTAATGGGTCTCTTATGTACTCAGTGTCATTCAAAAAAGCACAGTATCATTTGCCAGTAGCAACTAAAAAGTAAAATCTATGCAATAGGTCGGATATATTTATGTCCTGCAAAATATGTGTATTGCAGCGACTAATAAATATCATTAACGTTATCATTGGCGTAGCTCACTTACTTGTAAGCGCTGGATTTCTGCCGGGGTGAATCCTAGCTCAATGGCAAGACTTTTCCATTCCTTCCCGAGCTGCTTTGCAAGGCGTAACATTCCTACGTCACTGAGAAGGCCTATAGATTAAAAAAGGGTAACATGACAAGTTCACGTGTGCTTCAAGCGTTAGATTTAGGTTGTACTTGACATAGTAATCGCTAGGAAGGTGCTAAAATAGTCGGCTAGATGATCTGTTCTGCAGTTAGAGAGTAGGTAAAAATCCCGGCCTTTTGAAGAATTCTTGGAATCAGGACCTGTCCCGGCTGTGTATGAAATAGGACAAATTTTGTTGTAAATGGCATTCCATTTTCTTGTAGAATAACTTACCTGGATTGGACTTCCGGGGTGGTGAAGAGGGGTACACCAAAGCTGGGTTGATGTCGTCTCCGGTACGGGGGCAGGTCAGGTGATCTGGACGGTCTGTATACAGTACCTCTCCGGGAAAGTGACCGATTTCCCGGGAGGACAAATCCGACCATTCCTGACTGTCCAGCCTCCCGAAACAATGTCCGCAGTCCACGAACAAATACGACAACACACCTGGCCATTCCTTGAGCAGTCCAGCAGCTTTGCTCACGATAGGCATGAGATCTGCCCATCCTTGGTCCAGCTCACGCCCCGGTACACGTGTGGCAAGAAGTAGATACGTCACGTTATGTTCCTTCGTGCGCTGCAGCAACAGGAGCCTGTCGTTTGATGTCCTCACGAGAGTTCCGTCCTTCCATTCGGTAACCCTAGTCACGAGATCATTGATCTGTACAGACAAGCGTTCAAACAAACCTACAGGGCAGTAGCTGATGATTTCAAACCGAACCCTAACTTCTACCTGTCTGTCTTTGATGGCCGAGCTTACCCACAGCTTTTTGTACATTTGGGTGGGGCTGTTCTCTAGGAACCATGGGAAACGAAAGCAGTTCATGGCACCACGGGAACCAGGTGACGCCGTTGAAAACCGGTAGCACAGGTCAAACATTTCGAGCAGGTTGACCAACATTTGGAAGACGTCATCCGATATATTGAGTTCGTGCCAAAAACACCTCAAAAGGCAATCCCACATTGAGCCTCGCTCGAACAGGTCGTCAACTGCGTTTCTGAACAAAGTTGGTGACAGCGTTTGGAACCGTTCGTCCTCCATAGGAGACATTGACATGAGCTCCTGTTTTCGGTCTTGGTTTTTGTTCTTAGCGACCATCGCGAAAACGCGAATCAGCCAATTTGGGTCATGGAAGACGAACTTGGCCAGACCTGGTTTGTCCCTAAAATGGAGAACAACACCGACGCTGTGTAGATGCGATAATGCTAACACTGTGCTGTCTTCGGAAAGGCCTGTATTTCCTTCGCTCTCTGCTACAATGTCCGACCATGTCATGTACCCATGCGTTGCTGCCTTGCCCGAGGCAGCTATCATATTCGATAAGGCAGTCCATGACCGTGGAACCTTCGGTCTGAGAAAAAGTTCTTCGTTCATTATCATGCTTTCAACATTCTTCTTTAGCTCAGCAATGCCACGCAAGTCCTCACTGGAACTGACAATGTCTACAGTCGTCGGAAGTACTGGTGCATTTTCCAACATCCTCTCCAACTCTCTTTTTCGTCGCTGAAGGGATTCCATGTCCATTCCATAGCAAAGATGTGTCGGAAGAAGGCTGCCGAAATGCTCCATCGCCTCACGTATGACCCCAATCTGCTCCCTTAGACACCTAGAGTAGGACGCACCCAAAGTTTTCAATCTCCGTAGGATAGACTGACTCTTTACAGAAAGGTCTGATTCTGTACAAATGTCGGCCTTAGTGCCTACTATGTGCACCACTGCCCTGTTCACTCTTGCACGAACAAAGTCTACCCAGCATCCTACCGCCTGTTCGAAAGAGTCTGCGGTGTCTTTATAAGTACTCATGTCCACAATGACAATGAACAGTGCGTACATTGTGAGGAAAAACTGGTGAGTTAATCGGTAGGACTCGTGACCTCCAAAGTCGTACAGGGTTGCAAGGATCTGCCCACCCAACCTGGTGCTGTTGACATTGATGCCTTCCGTTCTGTCCTCCACGTTGGTTAACTTAGAATGCCCCAACTGCAGTGCATTTGCCAGGCTAGTCTTTCCCGCAAACACCTCTCCCAGCAGCACGACCTTGCCTATCGGCAGCTCGCTTGCCGACGAGACATGCATGTCGTCAAAATACTTGGAGAGTCCTTCCAGTCCATGTTCAAACATGTCAACTGGTGGGCTGGTTAGAGGATTGTTGTCAACGTGTTCTTTTCCAAAGTTCTCGAGCCTCGTAAGATCGCAGATCTCAGCCGGGATTGTCTTGATCAAATTATCATCCACATACAGCTCTCGAATGGTCGTCATCTTAAACAGGCCACTGGGCAGTACTGTGAGTTTGTTTGACGATGCCTTCAGGACCTTGAGGCTTTCAAGTCTGTCTATTCTCTGCGGTAGTGATCGCAGCACGTTACCGGAAACATCAAGGCATTCCAATCGTTTCAGGTTTTCAACGTTAGGGGGGAAGATTTCAAAACTATTATGGGATAGTCGCAATCTCTTCAGGCGCCGTAGGGATTCAAATCCAGGAGGCAGTCGAGTGAGGTTATTTCCTACTGCGCTGAACTCTTCTAACCTATACAAACAGCAGACGTTATCTGCAAGGAGTTGAAGCTTGTTGTAGTCGACTCGCAACACTGTCAGACGTTTCAAATGGGAGATAGCTGCTGGCAGTGACTTAATCTGATTACCAGTGAGATCGAGCACTTCGATTTCTTCAATGGCCACGACCGCGGTAGGTAACTGTGCGATGCCTTGCTGAGATAGATTGAGAGTCTCTCTACCGTCATGGCCTTTCTTCACTCTTCGCTGGTATCTTTCTAGATCGTTCTTGGGAGTCCATATTGACTTGACTGTTTTGACCTCCAAAACCATATCATCCACGTGGTTGATGAAACCCAGTACATTGGCACCGCTACGCTGGTCTAGTAATCCCCCTAGCTTGTCGCAGGTTATATGCAATGTTCTCAGATTGCGGATTCTCTGCAACTGTGGAGGAAAGACATCGAATTCAGCTCCTAGGAGCTTCAAAGCTCTCAGTGTTTGGCAGTTTCCAAAATCATCAGGTAGTGACCTGATACAATTACCGCTGAGAGAAAGCACTTCGAGTTGGAGCTTTTCCATTTGTTTCGGTATCGTGCGGATCTTGTTACCATTTAGCTTGAGAATACTCAAATGATCTAATGAGAATATGCTGTCTGGTATTGCACATACCATATTGTCTGACATTTCTAACTGTCGCAAGGAAGGCAGTAGGGCTATCTGTGAGGGTATTTCCTCAAATTTACAATTGTTCAAATGCAAAGCTGTTAACTTGGCCAACTTTTGAACGCTATTAGGCATTGTAGAAATGTTGTTCCCATCTAGGATCAAGGATTGCAAAGTTGGCAGTCCACACAGTTCCTTAGGAAACTGTTGTAGGTGGTTATTTGACACGTCGATTTCTCTGATGTTTCGTAGAAGCCCGATGTGTCTGGGCAGTTGGACTATCTTGTTGGCAGACAAACGCAGATGCCGCAGGTTATCCAGATGCTGAATCGATATGGGGAAGTCCACGAGCTGGTTCTTGTCCAGATCTAGTATCTTTAAGGCCGACATGTTGCCAATACTTTCGGGTAGCATCCTCAGCTTATTGTTGGAGAGGTTTAGGTGACGTAGATTTTTCAGTTCACAGATGCTATCTGGGAGAGCTTTGATGTCATTGTTCATCAGATATACCACCTTCAGCGAGGACAACTCGCCGAAAGTACTTGGCAGCTCCAGTAACCCATTCCCAGACAGTGTGAGTGATTCCAGCAATTGTAACTCGCCGAAAGACATTGGAAGTTTCGTCAGCTTGTTTCCACGGAGATAGAGATTTTTAACGTTAACAAGATTTCCTATGCGGTCGGGTAGTTTTTCTATCGCGTTGTCAGACAAGTTCACTTTCACGAGATTTTCCATCTCACAGAAAGAGTCTGGAAGAAATCGTAATCTATTTGAACTTATGTAGCAGTCTTTAAGGCTTTTCAGTCTTCCAAAGTCATCGGGTAAACGTTCAATCATGTTGTTGGTGATGTATAGACGCTCAAGTTCTTCTATGTCACATATGGAATGTGGCAAATCTTTGAGCGCGTTGTCCTTTAGATACAAAACTTGCAGCGCTCTGAGGCGACCGAATTTGTCTGGCAATGTAGTTAGATGGTTGTCATTCAAGTTCAACTCCTCTAGCTCGATCAAACTGCATAGTTGTGGAGGTAGTGAGGTTAGGCTGTTGGAACCCAAATCCAACTTTTTAAGCCTTAGCAACTGTCCGATGTCGCCCGAAATGTGCTCGATGTTGTTTCCAAAGAGATTTAGAACTTGTAAGTCGTCGGTTATGTGAAAGATCTCAGGAGGTATCTCTGTAAGGCCCCGACAAGACAGATCTATCTCCCACTGATCATCACAGTTTTTGCGGGGCACAAGGTCCAGCGCCATTGCCTCCTCTTGGAGCGATGCAGGACTTTGTACTTTCTCCATCATTACTAATTTATGAACAACCCCCCAAGACGGTCTAGGGTCGGTTTACATGAGGAGAAATCGTTCGCCCAGTCATAAGATTGGGAAGCATCACGTCTCTTCCGCCACTCTTCTACTTGGTGTCTATAGAAACGTCTGCAACGCATACTGTCCTTACTTTGCAGGGACCATCTCTCTCTTTCTTTCTTTACAGAGTTCTGATAGTCCATCTGTGAAACAACAAATAACATGAAATTTAATCACTGCAGTAATATCATGTGAATTGTAATGGTATATCCCTCCAATCGCATCCACACCTCCTACACATATCATAAAGAAACGAATCTTTCACACTCTATGATGATCTAACTCGTGACACAACGCACTGTATTTGGCCCGGTCCCAGATCTGTACTGCCCCAAAATGCACACGGCACCAATACAATCCGTTAACAACTACATGTACCATGTTGCTTGTGATCACGGGCATAGTGGAGGAAGGAAGAAGTTTTAATCCTTAACAGTGTTGTTAAGAATCCCTTCGTGTTATTTCCGTTTTTGCATTTTTCATAAATTAGGGGTCAGTTGCAGACTGGGATAAAATTATGGCCTGCTATATTTACCTTCTCCCAACTCTCTATTGTTGTACAGTAACACCTAACCAAACATACGTACCGGTACCGGTCACGAGGACAGGTTATGTGCAAGTTTAGATGGGAATACCGACTTAATCATACTTGTAGTACAGGGCTCTAGCAGCGTATGTACATGTGTTACTGGCAAGGCTTCGCTCCATGGTAGCATACTAATACTCGCTCATGTAGTATTAACTGTAACACTCAGTTTATACACGTTGGCACCTGTCGGTAGCAACTACATGACCTGTTTAACTACGGCGGTGTATCGTACTGAGTACATACTATCAGTATTCACGTTTACTCAACAGCTACGAGTACATCCTGAAGAGGCAATGTTTGGCATGTAGTAATGATCGGTTATCAGTATCAGTCTGCCTTTATTATATGTCAGTAATACGAACTTATGGCACATCAACTTACCCATTACCTCGATTATGATATATGTAACTCAAAATCTGATAACACATGACATGACGGAGATCTGCACTGGCGCGTCACTGACGATAGTGACTTGGCCATGGCGGCTGTTTATTACGTTACATAAGCCAAGCCAAGCCGAAGCCATACAACAGTCGCTACGGCTACAAGTTAACACCTAGTACTAGGCGGAACTTAAGATTGGGAAGGGAAAGTTGGGAAGGGCAAGGGCGTTATGTTTAATACGTCCTTGGGAGGGGGGCACGAGAAAAACGCATTCTACTATCGTAGACACTGGTGTACTGAACTCATTTGTACTCCTGACACGTCCTTACCTTGCGACTGTCATATTAACACCGTAAACAACTTCTTACAGCTGCACTGGATTCACGTCCACGTACCTTGCCACTGTCCTGGAGCAGGACATGTCCCCACATCTTGTCTGGATACGGATCGACCTTTACAGTGACGTCAATTTTTACTGGTTCATGTGAGTCATCGAAACAATTCAGGCTTGGGGTGGTGGGCAGGTAGGCGTCCAGTGCTTTGTTTTCGTGGCGTAGGGTGTAACTGAGACGTTAAGGATCTTCATACAATAGACGTGTTTTCTGAATCACGGTGTTTCCTTGTAATGGGGACAAATCATTGATACCGCCTTGGTTCAGCCTATAACGTTACATACCGGATGAGGTCATAACGTTACATGGCTTAAGAGTCCTTGCAGCGCCCCTACAACCATGCTTCCTGGCCCGTCCCTCACTTCCCTGTTTCATTATAAGTGACCTCTTAATTGGGCCTTTCTTTAAGAAAGGCTCCATTAATTAGTTAATTCAGAGTAAAGGTCTCTCCATCCCCTCATCCGTTTTCCTACCACGTTTTCGAAAGTGGAACTTTCATGCCTTGAGGGTTCTCAGAAACACAGCGCCGTGACATGACTACACAATGAGTTGATCAACGTAGTATAGTGAATATGCCATTCTAGCATCTCCTTTTCCTGGGTTTATATAGCTTTTTGTGCACAATTAATACAAGACCTGATAATAGCAGAGGAAATGCTTTATTGCTGTCTCGTGGTATATCAAAGGGGCCAGTAATATACAAATATCACCAGCATTATAGCAAAACTTCATACATCTCACTTACTAGTACTATCAGTATCAAGTACATTTTGTCTCTGGGTCTTAGCTGTGGCACCTACAATATCATTATTTCTTTTGGGCATCATTGCAAGTAGCTTGTTTAACACTTCCATAGAGTGGTGAAAAAAAAGAAGAAAAAAGCCTACATGATGGCACATTTCTACACAGCACACAAATATCCTTAAAAAGGTCCCAATGTGCTGTTGTGCATAAATATTATTATCCGTTATCATTATGTTTATTAACCCAAAATTTCACCAATCAGTTTAATGGAGGCATGTGAATCCCTGAATTTTGAAAATGACTGCTTGTGCTGTACTTTGAGTAATAACAATAGCACACAACTATGAACCTACAGGGTTATCTACCTAAATATGTACAAGACATATTGTACAAATCTATCTAGCAATCCAAAATGAATGCCGATGTGGACAGATATCTGTAATCAGTGCTACATATGACTGCATTGACTTTTTTGGCTGAAAACTAGTAACCTCACAGTTCCAGACTCTGTGTAAACATCACTGCACAGATGTATAGCAAACCAAAACAATGCCTACAACCAACAAACAAGTTTACATAAAATTGAGAAGATGCAATGAGCTATACTAACAGTTTCCAAGTACATGGACATGTATGACAGCCCTTCATAAAACAACCACAAATGCAAAGATATGTGGTAATCATTATCAAGCAGCAGTACAATAAGCATAAAACTTGACCAGTTTGTATAAAAACATTTGGAAATGTTACCAGAAAGATGTGCTTTCATCAAAATAAATGTTTTTGGAGAGCTTGAGTTTGGAAAGGTTGCAACATCAAAACTGACAAAAGATAGTTCTACATGTATATTTCTCATGTCACACCGTCTCTTTCAAATCTACCTTGAAAACTCTCAAACATTGATATGGCACACTTTCACTGAAACAATATCCTAATTTGACACTATTTTGGAGACCTGCAGAGCACCACTTTGATTTAAAACTTGAATATATATTTGTATAGTAGTTAATGATCGGACCAGCATTCAGTGCTGCCTGAATCTATCCCTACACAATCTCTCTTTGGAAAATTGTCATCAAAATTATGCATTTTCATCATTAACATTTGTTGTTTGATTCTGAGTTGGCTAGAGTCACTTTGATTCCAAAAATACTGAAGTTTCAGAAAAATCTACTCCTTCTTCTTCTTCTCTGCGGCCATAGCCTCCACCTTACCAAATATGGGCATACACAGAACATTCTCTATAGGCTTGAAGGGGTCGCTGACATTTGTGAGGGTCAAGGTGACCTTGACAATGACCATGACAATGCCGGTGAGGAGAAGGAGCTGGTCCTGGTTGATTGGCAGTACCCCAGTGGTGAACAGGATAGCAGATATAAGGCACTCCTTCAGTACACTGGAAATATAAAACAAAATTATTATGCTACATCAACATACACATCATGCTATCAACATACACAAGGCCCACATTTTGTGTCTTCTATTTTTTAATGATAACAGCATTTTTATTCAATCCTTCTAGTTAACCAGCTATGGATGGAACTGGCAGGGAATATTTTGTGAATAAGATATTAAAAGGCAATGTACTGCTTGTTTATGATAAAGGAGAAAAAATGTTTTCCTTGATTTCTACAATGGGAAAATGTTCCACTTTCTAAGTAATCCTGCATTTTCCCACATTCTATCCTACCCTAAGCTTTCAAGAGACTGACATGAAATTTAAAATATCAATGTACAAAAGATATTATGTTAATACTCACACTGTTGGGTGAAGAATCTGATTTGTCTCTGGCGACCATTTCCCCCTGACCAGACGTTGGAAGTTTAACATGAAGCCACTACCAGCACCTGTACATCACAAGCAATGATACTCATATTCAATTGTAATGCCACAATGGACAAATACATAAAGTTCTTCCTGGCCTGGATGTAGTCTGCCAAAAAGAACTTATGTAGACTAACCAAAGTTGGCCAAAATTGCAAAGTTTGATGGACTGCAAGGGAGCGCTAGCTACTTGTCTGTAGGGAGGGGGTTATGTTAATCACACAGCAATGATCACACTCACACAACCAGCAGTTATGGGCTGATAATTCCACTCAAAGTGAACATAAGGAGCAAATGTTAATGATAAAATCAATATTGCATGTGTTTAAAATTGATGTATCAAGCTCACAGAGCAGACAAAAATTACAAGCAAGAGAACAACTTTGTGAAGGTGAATTGTTGGAGTCAGGCAGGGACTAGAAAAAGCCACAGAATCAAACAAAGTTGGTTTCTTCCTCTTTTCTTTAATATTGAGAGCCAGTTCTTCATTATTCAGCACTGACACGGTGACTTCAAACACTAAGCTAGTGGGTAGGTCATTGTGCCCAAACAAAAAAAAACATTAAAGCAAATCAAGAAGAAAGAATTGTTTGGGAGGGTGTTCAGCAACAAGCAGTGCACGTTCCAAGCCTACGTTGTAAGCATTACCCTTACCTTTGACACAAGCAATGACAACATGTGCTACATAGCCATGAGGATGGACCTTAGCTGCTGTTGCTATACCATCAGGCACCTTGTGTGCCCGGCGGATTTCCTTGAGACTGAGGACGACAAGTTTTATTGGTAGGAATGTCACCGCCTTGTGGAACAGGTCGAACGGTGCATAAAACTCAAGGTACCTGGTGAAACACAGTGGATAAAACACAAGGCATGAGACAGGTGACAGAACATTTCCTGTTGTTCCCCTGTATTCTGAAGACACTGGTGGCAGCTGTGGATGTAAGGTCATAGCTTAGTCAAAATCATAAGGGACCATCGTGAAAGCTACAACCTTCATCCAAAATGAAATTTGTTTGTTTACAAAGCACAATCTACTCATACTGGTGAAACAGTTCCTTACCTATTTTCTGTAGTCTTTTTCAGAACGTTCTGTATCAAAACACATTTCATCATCATTGATGCTTTCAACAGCAAATTCAACTTTGGATGAACAAGTAGCAATACAGATGGTGCCTGCTGGTGACCAACTTACCATGCACAATGCCAATGCAAATTTGCACTATGATGCCTGAGGAATACACTTTCCGTGCTTTGAGGACCCCTCCCAGTATCGTGTGTGAACGGTGAAGTTCCTTCACACAGTAAACAAGCATCAGTATCGGGGGAAAAGTCACCACCTTGTGAAAGGCATCAAAGGGTGCATAAAACACCACATACCTGTGGAAATAGAAAATATACCTTCAACGTCAACACACTTGGGTATAGATGGACACACTCACCTTCATTGTGGGACTGTTAGTAATTACCTTTCTATGTCTCAAAAAAGTGAGCAATAGCATTTATGGAACAATATATGTCGGTGAACTTCAAATTCAGACACATATCATAATTAAAGCAAAAAATAGTTTTACATGTTATGAACTTACCCCCCAAAAATGGGTCATTTTCAATATAATGAAAAATGGTCCAGCCCACTTTAGGGGTAAAAGTAGCCCCAAAATAAAATTTGGAGGAACTAAACAACCTCCTTCGCCCCATTTAGAGTTGATAGAATAGGATTCAACTTGTCCATCACAGAGCTGCATGCCAGTGTCAGGATATGTCAATACAAGGACAAAAGCTGGCAGGTCATGGAGTACAGGTGGCAAATAGAAAGACACCATCTCAATCACAGGTGACCTAGATACAAAAATACCTGCAGTGTTCACTACTAACTACATTTTTAGTAGTCTAATGTTTTAGAGTTACAGTTACACATAGATTGTGGATTTGCAAAAGCAAATAGTGAACAGTTAAGGCATTGGTTATCACTATGAACTTCTGAGATTGTAGGTAGTGCCTACTAGTACTTACCAGATGGCAGAAGCCAGCAGAACATTTGGGGTCTTGCTGAGTGGACCTATCAATGGCAGCCCGAGGAGGAGACTGCTGATGAACCCCCCTGCGGAACACATCAACATGCAGCACACCCAGTTGGCCAGGGGGTGCTTCCTGGACAGGGTGAGTCCACCTGAGGGGGGCACAGAGAACATGATTTGAGTTTGTATTTAGGCTGAAGACAGAGAATATCAAATACTAAGGAGCAGTGATATTGCTGTTCAATGATGTTGCTGCTTCATTCATATGGTGCTTATAAATACTTTATTGTGATGGGCAAACAACATATTTCTAGAAATTTTGAAAAAAATACATATGTGACTCAAATGACACTTCCTTGGAAGGCAGCATGCCATAACCTACTAACCGTTCTCGGTTTCTGCGTTTTGTTCAATTCACGACCACTAATACTATAATGTAAACATGCATGCAAAAAAGTGGGCGTTACCCGCAATTATTTCTATTTACGTCACAAAAGATAAGCTGATAATATACGGTACTCTAGTTTTCATTTTGATCTCCTCGCCATATCTCCTGTTGCTGATATGTTATTTATCTAGCCAGAGTGAACGTTACAGGGACTCCTAACGTTTGCATTTGACCTCTCCTGACCCCTAAGTAACGTTTGCCAGCACATCTCGTCGAAAAAAGCGCGCGGAGACAAAATGGCGGAAGTAGATTTCACAGTTGCCACGTTAACCATCTAACCAGTGTTACAGGCTGTCTAAACTACGGCTACCTTACCTGAATCAGACCTGACGGCTTGGCACATCAGTATGTAGTGGGCGATCTCGAATATCGGGAACATGGACAGAGAAGCGAACGCCTCGGCTAGATCGTCCAGCCCGAACGAGAACGCGCCCAAGTCCGGGCCTTCCATGGCTACAGTCTGCTGCTCCCCTCCCCTACGCCTTGTCCACTAGTTTTGAAGTATGGTTGGTGTTCCCGCCTAGCCCGCAAATAGCTCACATTCGTGGGAGCTCAACTTACGTCTAGCTCAAGCCAGGCCTGCTTCTACATCCGACTGACTTCCCTGGGACGCCGATCATTTGTATCATGTGTCAGTGTTTGTGTTACGGATTGCTGCTACCTCATTGGTGGGCTGCCTATAAATGGGCGTGGCGCGTGTCAACTCTGATGTGGGGAAATACTTTCACAGCTTTTCCGGTGCTAAATTGTAGCCACTTCAAATTGTCTTCACATCAATCAATGCAAAGCCAAGGAGGTGGGGGCATTATATATTTCACCAACTTAGATGTAAATAAATAACTGAATTTCCCTGGCTTACACAGGACCCCAAAGACTTGAACTTCGTTGAAGTATGATAGAATTTATCAAGGAGATCTAGATTTAACCTCCTGGAATTAATATATTGCTCCTTGTAATTATTATGACAAGCAAGCTTTAGATCTACTCTGCACACAGAAGTGACAGGGCAAATAATTGACTTCGAACACAATCACAATGAATGGAAAAAGTTGTACATGTATTTTCTGTTTACAAAAAGGTGGACTGCCAGCAACAAAACTGTAATTCATATATGTTGAAAACTGGTCTAGCTCTACCTCTCAATCATACATGTATAACTCAGATCTAGAAGTGAATAAAGTGAATGTTTTCCTTATAAAACAGGGCTAGTAACGTGATAAACTTGTTCATGGCTAAGAACTGAGCAACAAAAAGTATATAGTTAACGTTACATGTTTCACATTAGCAGAAGGCCAGGATAAGCAACAAAATGTTTTCAATACATCATATTGCATATTCCCCTTAATACTGAAATAGCTTCTATGGCCCACTTACTTTTATTGATACATTTATAAATACAAAAAGCAGTAAAGAGAACTTGCTAACAGTTGTCAATATATAACACGCAAAAAAGAAGTATTTCCTTGGCAGCACATACAATTTCTGAGGCTACCTTACTGTATTTAGCAAACCTGCAGTCTCTAGAAAATGTACATTTTTTTTTGTAGCAGAAAACTGTTCCCAACATTGCTTAGACTACTTTGATTTCTCCCTTGCATTTGTTGCAACAGTTCACAGTGATCTCCTCATACTTATGTTGTGGATGGAAGCGACCACTCATCTTCCCAACTGGAGCCGCACTTTCTGGGCTAAGTAATTGGAGGTCAAAGTTCATATTCAGCACCTGTGTCGCAGCAGCCTCTGCATTTGTTAGACCAATGCCACTTTCCACTGTTTCTTGGTTTGCAGAGTTCATTGGCTTTATGTTCCCTAGCAGCTGTGCAGATACGGCTGAGACCAGCCGGTGGTTAGCTTGAACAAGTTCCTTCATGTTCCTTGGGTTTGCAGCCTGTTGAAGCGGTTGTGGCTTTCCCCAGCGTAGCGCCTTCACCAGTTGGTCCAGCAGCCGGTATGTCTCCACCATCTCCTTCCTGATAGGTGCTCTCTCCTTCATGACATTGTCGATGGCTGCCTGCGCTTTTCCAAACTGTTGGTAGATGGCGTTCCTCAGGTCGATCAGCTGGCTGACCTGTGTCCTGCTCCCCAGGAACTTGCTCCTCCACACGTCACACTGGATGGACAGCCTTTCCACCTCCTCTGACAGGTCTGCATATTGTTGTACAAGGTTGTCGTGGTCCACGGAGAGCTGTGCCTTTTCCCTGGCCATCCTCTCAAACTGATACTGCAAGTCGCTGCCT
>NW_017803909.1:2396909-2397029 GCF_001625305.1 Branchiostoma belcheri | reverse complement strand
CTGCTTTGACTCAGTTTGGCGACAGAGTTAATGATTATGGGCACAGCCTGGTAGACCTGTCCTAGAAACATCAGCACAAAAAGGAATTCCTGTCTCCTTGGGTATATCCTGACATACATC
>NW_017803909.1:2354842-2396889 GCF_001625305.1 Branchiostoma belcheri | reverse complement strand
ATACTGCTACTCTGCACAGGTGGTATGGCTATGGCTGTACTCAAAGGTACTGGTGGGATAGCTGATCTGGCTATGGTGAAGTCCACCGGAGCATAGTCGAAGTCCTCAGGAACAGGCACAACAGTGGAGTGTTGGGATGAAAACTTAGAGTTTGGTGTTGGGTAAACCTGCATCTGAAAATTATGGACGTCTCGTGGTGGAGTAGAGTAGCTGAAGTCAGGATAGGATGCTGCTCGGTGGTTTAGGTGAGGCTCTACCTGAACTTGGTATTCAGCATTAATTTGATTTGTCTGTGAAGTTTTGGATCTCTCCTGTGCAGACAGCCTGTCTTGGTGAGCAGCCACACTTCCCCTTTCTTCCATGGCTTTGAACTGGGTGATTTTGGCACTGCTGAGGGGAACATCGTTCAGTTTCGGTTTTTGAAACCCTTGAACTTGACCAAAAATCCTCGTCTCACTCCTGGTTCTGCTGAGCTGAGAGCGTCTCATGGCGTTGAGTGTCGAGTCCTTCCCACCACCACCATGTGTCCTTGTTGTTTTCTTGCTCTGGGATGAATGAGCCTGTGGCTTCACAAACGCAAATGGTGCCGACTCCATCTTTCCCCCAGCCAGACTCGCACGAGCTCGCCGTCTCGTAAACTAAACTTACACTTCCTTCTCCACGCCGGATGACAGCGTATTCGGTGACTCGGTTAGAAAGGAAACGTCAGCGTTTGTCTGCGTCATTCGTGCCACGACATAAACGCCGCCATTTTCGAAATACTTTCCCGAACGTCGGTGTGAGACACTGCCTGTTCCAAATATAGCAATGACGATTTGGTCACGTGATTCATGTGATACTGACTGCGCCAGATGACGCATGCGCAGCACAGAAACCGGAAATAGACTCAGCGTACCAGAAGTGCAGCACAGTACAGCATAAAAACACAGAAACAGGTGAGTTTTACAGTCTACATAACCTTGCTGTCAACAAGGCGTTCGGCTGCATCGCGCATTTGAAGCTTAGAGGAGCCAGGGAATAAAGGTAAGGTCCTGTCACTCAGATAGTTCCGATGAAATCGATGTTTTTCAGAACCTTTGAGAATTTTTGCTTGCTTTGGAAGAAGTTCAGCTGATCATGACTCACAGCAACACGGGCTAGCTGGTCAGCAGTTACGCCTGTACCTGGTACTACATAATATAGTACATTACCTACTCAAAGCTATCATTTGTGTTAGAAAATCTTATAGTTTGAGGTCGGTTTTGTATGTTTATCTTCAAGTCATGTAATGTGATATTGGCTAGCTCAGTCGGTAGAGCATGGGACTCTTAATCCCAGGGTCGTGGGTTCGAGCCCCACGTTGGGCGCCACTGTAAAAACCGAAAGGGGCGAGCATGTCACAACCGGGAATCGAACCCGAGTTGTCCGCTTGGCGGTCACCAATGCTAACCACTACACTAAAAGGTCGCACGACGATTTAGCATGGTCAGTTAGCACTGTTACAATATTATAATTTCACATGTCCTCTAAATCTATCCATTGTAGGTTTGTCATAAGATTAAGATAAATTATTATCTTGCAGTGGTTTGTAACAGCATTGACAGTCTTGAAGAAATAATGTTGATAATGTTGTTAGGATTTGTGTATCCATCAGGAGCATACATAGATTTTTTTTTACATAGTTGTAAGCAAAGACTCTCTTATGAATTACATAAATCAAGGACATTATATCTGTGTATAATGTCCTTGCATAAATTTACATTCTCTTAAGTTCTCTCAGTCAGACCTTTTTTCCTGACCAGGGTACAGCACAATGTTTGGTGGAGGATTCAGAGGGAACAAGCTGAAGACAAACCTTCGGTTGTCCATCAACCGTCTGAAGCTGTTGGAGAAAAAGAAAAGCAAGTATCTTTTCCAAAGTTTTACGTAACCTGTAATTTTACTACAGTTAGTATCTCTGTATTACAGAGACCAAAAAAGTATGTAACGTTACATGTACCAGATAATTCATCAAGCACAGAGCCTGAGTTGAGGAGCTTGCTTAGTAATGTCCTTGCTTAGTCTACCTGTATCTCCTTATAAAAATACATGCAGGTGGTCATTCATTGACGTAAATGAGATTTAAAACTTATATGTACAGATGTCACATCTTTGTTTTCTTGATGGTTTGCCTCTTTGGGAAGTGGGAGCTCAGCAAGTCTGCAAAGATAGATAATATAATTACATGTAATGTCTAGGAAATATGCTAATTTGTCTAGGTTATCTAAGTTGTTAGAATAATGCTGTTTTCTTTTCATCTGATCAGCTGAATTGGCACAGAAGGCCCGGAAGGAGATCGCTGAGTACCTGGCCAATGGGAAAGATGAAAGAGCCAGGATAAGGGTGGGTAGCTGGTCATTGAAATTTGGTCCTTCCTCATGAACGGAACTTGTTCTGCGTTGTTCTACATTTACCCTGCTACCATTGATATTTACACTTGTAATGAAGTGTAGAAATGAATTGTAATTTCGATCAATAAATAAAGAATTACTTTCAAAGACAGTAAAAATGCAGTACTTTACAGTTACTGACATTCATACATCTGTCACCAGGTGGAGCACATCATCCGAGAAGATTACCTAGTCGAGGCCATGGAGTTGATTGAGATGTACTGTGATCTGCTCCTTGCTCGATTTGGTCTTATCGAGAGCATGAAGTAAGTAGTCAGGACAATGTATATTACCCTGTGCTTGTGCTTCCTTCTTTTGTATAGCAATAGCTACATGTAAGAGCAGTCTGTGCCAACTACTTGCTTTTGAAGTTTGTGACAGTTTGTGTCGGCATTGCTAAACTTAAACATTTACTGTCAATCTTATTCAGAACTGTAGAACAAGGACTTCAGGAAGCAGTGTCTACACTGATCTGGGCGGCTCCTCGCATGAGTACAGAAGTACAAGAGTTGAAAGTGGTGAGTGTTAAGAGAACATGTTCATTGAACTTATGCTGTATAAAATGTCAGCTTGTATATGTTTGAAATAACAGTCAAAACTTGTGCAAGCTAATGACAGTACTGAGAATGTCATTTTAGTGACTTAAAAGAAGTTTGAATGAAGAGTGTATCAAAAAAGCAGCAGACCAACATAGTCAATGATTTTGTTCCATTGTTTGCAAGAAGTTCCAAAACAGAGACTGATGATTGCCCTTAACATTGTGTTCCAGGTCTCTGACCAACTGTGTGCTAAGTATGGGAAAGAGTTTGGGAAGCTGTGTCGTAACAATGAGATTGCCTCTGTCAATGAAAGGGTAAGTCTAACCAATTAGAATAATAGGTGAACTATATTTCAGTGATGGGGCAAAACTGTTGCTCCAGAAACTATTTTTAATGTTTTGGTGTACTAGTATATTCAGTTACGAATACAGCAACATTGTTTGCATCAGTCTAATATGGAAAGTTACAAGTAAGGTAACTTCCACATCTAGTAGTGATCTTTAACTTTCTTCATTCTTGCCTTAAAAAGATGCTCAACATAGTGGTTGTCTAAGAGTATTAAAGGTGAAATAAAACTTGTGATGACTGTTGCTGTTGTGGGATTACCATTATTACAGTTGATGCACAAGATGAGTGAGCAAGCCCCACCCCGTATCCTGGTAGAACGGTACCTTATCGAGATTGCAAAGGCTAACAACGTTCTGTTTGAGCCTGACCCTACTGTTATGATGGTGAGTAAATTTACCGTAACATGTACTAAGTACAGTTAGAATTTTGCTTTCTAGCTTGTATACATCAATGGTCTTGGTTTCTGGGCCATCCCAAACTGAACTGAAATGAAACATCAATATACAGTCTCATTTTCATTATATTAGAAGGTTTGTCATATTAAACCAAAATATACTGTTCACCTTTGAAATGTTTTTGCCTAACATAATAGTAACATTATGAGTATGTTGTAATAAATGTCTACTCTATGGAGTTGGTGATTCGCTTCAAATCACCCGGATGGAAGCCTGGTGAACCTCTGTTCCGTATCAGCCACATGGTGACTATACCCCGGACGGAGGCCTTGCAAACCCCGTCTTGTATTAATCTAACGAAAGGGTATGTCACCTCGTAAGGGGTGATATACTAGTAACCCCGACCAATATGGTCGGCTGATGATGATGTAATAAATGTCTGTTTTGTATATTGCTTTAGGATGCAGAAATCCCAATGTCAGCAGATGACCTCCTGAACTTAGACATCGATGACAAGAAGGGACCAGGGGGTTCTGGTGGTGGTGGTGGTGGTGGCATGCCTGCACCCCCCCTCCCTGCACAGGGCCCAGCCCTCCAACCATTCAACTATCCACCCCCACAGGTATTTCTGTCAGCATTGTGTTCAAGCATAGTGCCTATTATAGTTATTTCTGAGCTTGTTAGATAATGCATCTATCTTTATTTTCCAATAGGCATTAACGATCATTTCGACTTTTTGAATGAAGCTTTTGTTCAATTTGCACTACATAAATATTGATGTTGTGGTTATACTTCTACATATAAGCAAGATCTTAAGGGAAAGTAAAGATAGATGCATGAGCAAGTCTCTAAGACTAGTATCTTGCACATATTAAGTATACACATAGCTTAGATTGGCTTCCAATGAGACCTACATGGTTGGCAGTTGGTGATGGTTGAGGTAGGCCTAACCTCAAACTCATAAACTAACATGTCCATGACTCCACCCAACCCCTCCCAGATTTCATCAAGTGGTGAAGAAATAAGGGTAAACACAACATTATATGGTAGTAAAGCTCTCCAAGGTACAGGCTAGGGTAACATTCTTCTACACAACAGAAATATTCACAAAGCAAGAAGAGACATTCACATTAAATTGTGGGTGACTGCTCCAAGATCATTGGTTTTGTTACTAAATTAAATATTCATTTAAGGCAGATCAAAGTAGGGAAACCCTTACACGCCTTCACTTATCTTGATGAAACCTTTGTACATGTAATGATTGATACAGCAGCCTAGGATGACACCAGACGACTACCTAGCCTATCAGAAGGAGCTTGAGGCTGCTGGCAGACTGGGAGGGCCCTCGGGTGGACTTCCACAGGCACCACAGGTGTGGGGAAAGTTTCCAGGGATTTGGGTGCAGCAGAGCTCATTGTGCACAGTAGCATCTTAACAAGTTCTAACCTGTTTCCTTATTTTTTCTCCCCACCTCATTCTAACCTTTTGCTATTGCATAACAATTTCTTTTTACCATTAGTAGGTAGCCAAGATGCATAGAGTAGAATATCTGCAACTACAACCCTATAGAACAACTAATGGCAAAGGCATTATTACATTGTATTTGCCTGTTGTATTTGGTGCTCATTATTGATACATATGAAATTCCTATTTGCTTTTAACACAGGACAATTACTTATAGCATACTGTAATCAAACAGGAAAATAATTTTGATGAACATAAGTTATGACAACTTGCCATACAATGAATAGGGTATTCTGATGCTCATTGTTGTGCAATCTAATTAAATCTAATTGAATCAAATGTTGGAATGTTCTTTATGATGTACAATACTGAAGTGAATGTCTTTCTTACAACAATACTCCATTCATTATACAAGCCTGAGTTGCTATATGGAGACCTGTCACAGGTAGATCAAGCTCTAGATTGTTATGTCACTGAAATAGGGAAAATTTGATCGGCTGAAATGTTTGATTTATTTTTAGAAATACTTTGTAGTTTGAGCTTCAAGTAAAACTTCATTTGATCTTTTTGTTGCAGTCTATGATACAAACTCTCTTTCCAGCATAAATGTATCAAGATGTCTACCTTAAGCACCATTACCTGCCTTAACCACATTTATAAATTAGAACTAGCTCACCCCCTTTAACCCACCGAGTAACTGGCACCCTCCTCCCCACCACTACAATAGGGCACAACAAACCCAACCTACCCACACACCAGCCATGTCTGGACAGCAAGGCCCTGTTAGTTGTGCATGGTAGAAAAATGCATGTAATAACAGTCTGGTGGATTGTGAACGGTAACATGTGGAAACAAACGTTAAAGTGGGACATACTGAATCAGATGTTAAAAGTGGGCATGTAATGACATTTTTTCCTTTGTGGCTGAAATTTCTCATGATGCAGACTTCACAACTATTTACTATTCCATTATTTTGATAACTTTATCCATTGCAGTAAATACACAGCTTTGATTGTTGACTAAAAGTATAAATTGTAGTCAGTATGTTACCATTGTTTTCATTGTGTGTTTATATTATGCACTTCAAATATCACCATTGCTGAAATGCTTGCTTGTCCCCTCACAGACACATGCATGTGTCCTAACCACTGTTTCCATAATGTTGTTGTCCAATTCCTGTTGTCATGTGTGTGTGTATGTTTGCACCTGTAGTCTGTTGCTTCAAACTTAAGTGCACGGCTTGCATGCTCAATCACCATAGTGACATTTAGTGCTGTATCTCACAGGCGCCTAGTGCCAAGCAGCCTCCTCCACTCCCTACCCAAGCACCTGTTGGCAACCCTTCCACACCTGTAAGTTGTAGAATAATGTAAAGTGCTTCAATTGGTGGAGGTTTTATATTGGTGGAAAATTGAAATCATGTATCTCAACCATTGTTGATATAGATGGTATGATCTGTTGGTTTAGCAAATGCAGTGAATTTGCAATTTGTACCTCAAATCAAGACCTGGCTGATTTGCTTGTCACATCAAATCAAAGCATTTTACAGCTGCTTCATCATAATGCTAAATGTGCTCATTATGGTGTGGTGCAGCTATTAGATCATGTTGAGAAAAGAAACTTAAACCTGTTTTTTAAGTTTGAAAAAATGTTAGTTTTAATGTAAAACTTGTTTCCCTTTTTTCAGGCACCAGCGTATAACACAGTGGCCAACGATCCTGCATACCCACCAAATGCTGCAGCATACATTCCACCAGTCAACCCGCCCATGCCCATGCCGCCTGCACCAAGTGCCCCGCCCACAAACACAGACAGTCTGCCAGACTTGCCGTGTGTCCCGTCAAACAGCTTCCCCAACCCGGGCAACACCATTGGTGGAGCCTCTGCTGGGGGGGATGACGTAGACTTTGATGACCTAACGCGCAGGTTTGAGGAGTTGAAAAACAAGAAGTAAACAGACAGGCTAGCAATAAGAATCTGAGCTTTCTGTCACCAGAGATGCTTACCTGCAAAGCAGAAGCTAATTTGTACAGAATGTAGACAGCATCATGTGTTTTCAGCATCCACAACAATATCATATGTAAGCAATTAAAAGTAGTTAGTTTTTTTCTATGACTAGGTATGATTTTTGGTGGATTCTATCATGGTATTGACTTTGAGAAGGTGTAGATTGCTAAAAAAACTTTGCTATGTTTATCAACATAACTGAAACATGGAGGTGATATTTGATAACTAAGTAAGCTAGTGGAGACAAGATAATGGATGAAGGAAGTTAAAGCAAGCAAATAAGAATGTAAAAGAAGCCACTGGTTTTGTACAGAAATACGATTTACTGTTTAGGTAGAGTGTTATTAAAGCTTGTAAGATGCAGATGCTCGATGTACGTACTGTATTTGTTTCACAGCTTTGAACTATCCATTTGTGGGAGAAACAACATTGTGCTGAATGTAATGTTTGCAATTGTTGTAAGAAAAAAAGGTGAGCTCATAATTTATGCACATTAAGTGTGTCATTAACATGTTTGGTTTTCCACTTGTACAAACTTTTTGATACCTTGATTCTTTTATAGAATGATATATATATTGCTCCTATAATCCGAAAAAGCACAATTATAATGTATGAAATGCACTATATTTTTGTGTGTTCCATTTTCATCAGTAGTATATTGTGCAAATACAATGTAGATAATTACTGGTATGTATGAATACTTTGTATGCCTCAAGCTGCCATGTGAAGTACCACATGCCTACTACTCACCACATGCCTACTACTCACCACATGCCTACTACTCACCACATGCCTACTACTCACCACATGCCTACTACTCACCACATGCCTACTACTCACCACATGCCTACTACCCACCACAATTACAAACTGCAGAGCAGATTTTGATATCTTTTAAACTTTATTGAAGCTGTATCATATTGATGACAGAACATCTATTTATTTAATGTCCAAACATTTGAAGTACTGACAATTTCCTGTCTTAACTATCTTTCTAAAAGTCATCCCATTTAGTCATTATGCAAAAAAAATACAGTACTCGCAGCAACATTTGAACAGATATGTACAGTCCTTCACCTTTGTATGTATTTCATGTCTGTACTTTCAAAATAATTCTTGATTGATTTCAATGGAAAGAACAGCTCCAATGCATATGTTATCAATACACGTCTGCTATTTTATCCTTAACATATAGCACTGCATGGTTCCACTTGATTTTTATTGGTGAAGTTAAAATTCTAGAACTAAACTAATTAGAAGTAGTGTAACATGCACTGCTTCAAAGCAAAAGATTGAATTATTTGAAGAAGCATGTATTTTACACACCCAGATCATTTATCCTACCATCTTTCAAACCAACTGCAACCCAGGATAGAAAGCTGTACCTGCAGTTTACAGTTAAGTTTCTGACCCAATACCTGACATGTCACAGCAAACATTAATTTAAAGTTCCTTCTATCACTGTTGCACTTTTAAAAAATGTGACCTGTTATTCTGCAATTATCTGATCTAGTATACTTGTCATAACAAAGTACTGCCTACAGTATCTCTGTGTGTAAGGAGCTGTTTATAAAAGTATAAGTATTCTGCAGAATATTGGTAAACTATGTTATGAAAAACAGTGAAAAGAGATATTATTGCTGGCAAATTTGAAATCTTAATAATTGTGTCAATTTTCCAAAATTCCGAAGATGTTCTGAGACAACCACTGCTTAGAATACTATGCTGCTCATTTGAAGTTTCAATGAATAGTTCCAAACCTACTCCTATAGTCATCATCAAATTCGAGTCTCCGTTACACATTCAAATATATCCCTTCAAATCCTTCACTCAATTTCTGTACATTGTTCTTTATATATACATCCTCACTCGTTTCATTTCTACTCTGACAGCTGTAAAATTTTTGAACATGCAGAAAAGCTGAAGTCATAACTCTTAATAAATATCAAATTCAGATTAATAGGCTCAGAAGTTCTATTAACAATATCACAATCCCAACGATATAGAACACCTCAGAAACTTTTGATAAGTTTCCTGTTGTTTCAGTTACATATCATGGGCTCTCTGCATTGAGAATTGTACTTAGTTACCATATTTTTAACTGTACTTGAAAGTTTGAATCAAGTGACTTGATTAGTGTTAAAGTGTGTCTCTTTGAAGAGTAGAAATTTGGTTTTCAAGGTAATTCAAACTTTACGTGACTTCAATTTGTATTAGAAAATATGGCCCTACAAAGTTTCCTAACATTACATCCAGGATCTAGGACAATGCCAATAGTTACGGTATACCCTGGAATTCACAGGACATAGTAGAATTGATGCAAAAACTACAAACATCTTCCATTGGGAAATACAGGTAATCATGGTAATGGGTACCAATCACAAAGGTGAAAGAATTTTACCTCATTCATTTGTAATCTCAAGTCACAAGTTTTACACGTAGACCATTACAACTTACAATAGTAGAGTCATGCTTGTCACATTGATAGTAACACTAAAGTTATAGTCTACATGTATGTACAGGTATTTAACATCAAGCTTGCCAACAACCTTAACATATGAAATGCTACACTGTCACCTACAGGACTATGAGTACTACATGTCTTCTTTGGGCTATTCCATTTGAAAAGAGTGGAAGGGCAATAAAAACTGTCTAGTTGTAAGAGAGGATCATATGAATAATTAAAGGTACTACATTGTAGTATGTAACTGATAAATTCCTAGAACTGACGTAGACCATTAATTGGGAAAAAATTACTAATAGTCTTGGTAATGAAGTTTAGTGAATTTCCCCCACAACTTTTTTGAATGGAATAGTCCCAAGAAGAAGCTACACACAAAGGCAGCTGGAATTTGCCGCTTATTGAAGACAACACTGTGCAGAGGTAGATTCACGTCAGAGTCAAGGACAGAGTAGAGAATACGATCATGTGAGATTGGCAGCACGTAATGTGGACATAATGTTCACATGAGCCAAAAATGTGCACGTTTTTATCCATCAGCTTTCTGGTACTTTGTTTTTCATCTTCTTTCGGGTTTCAAATTGTTCGATGCCGCTTTAGCCCTTGCTTTTCAAGGATTATTAGCAGTTGTGCAATTGTTCAATTCTCCTGATGATAATTTTACCTTCCACCACCCATCTTACCAGTCAATACCTTGGGGCATATGATTATCATTTTGAGCTACACTATTACTAGTATTCCATCTATTTACAAAATTTAATACAGAAGTCCACAACCACAATTACAGATTTCAATACTTTGCTACTATGGAATTATCAGCCAGAAATGCTTTAAGTACAAGTACCATGCAGCCCACGCAAGTTTTTACGTTTCATAAGTATCAAAAGTTTGACCAGCACACTTGTTTTGCCAAACAAGTCTTCATCAAGAGTTCTTGCTGGTGCATGTTATATTGGATCTGTTACATTCTTGGTAAAAATGTATAGAAGTTACTAGTAACAAAGCACAAAAAATAGCTAGACATTGCTACATTGCTAATCACTGCTACTTTCCACAACAATAACTAAATAGAATCACCAGTCCTAACAATTTTTGATCGTACAGTACTTTTCTATCAATGTTATGTTCTTGAAACATTGATGAAAATACATTTTATACACATTCAAATTTAAATTAGTTAACTCTACTACATAAGTGTTGAAAAAGTTTTCTGCGTAGCTGTTTCTTATCTTCCCATCTTACTTTAAAGGAGCCAAAGCATGTAAAAATACAAGCATGGCATTCAAAAAATCTTTTTGCAAGTGACTATAGATCTAACTTGTAAAAGATTCAGAAACGAAACTATTGCAACTTTTCCTGCATGAACCAATTGTTTATAAAGCGTAGCTGTGATGCTTTTGCTACATGTTCATCAAATTCAATTACACTGAAAATTGTATCTTTTTTCCATATTCACCCATATCAGTTGTGTGCAAAATTACACATGTCCCCTAGCAGGCATAAATTAGGCTAGGAATGCATTTCTTTCAAAAAAAGGACAAGCTTCTTGGAGGTGTGCAATTATTCTGGTAAATGTGGTAAGTGACCTACTCATGGTCATGCAGACATTTTGACCTTATTATTCCCATTACAACACCGTACTAGTACTGTACTGAACAGTGTTTTTCCATCCCTCAGCAGACACCTTGCTCTAAACAATATCAGTGGGTGTAGTGAGGACATGTTTTTAAACATGGTAGAGATAGGGCGGACTCTTGCCACTGTTGATGTCAGGTTGGTTGAAGGGGGAGAACCAGGCCAGCGAGAAGTCGTGTCCGAACACGGCCTTGATGCTCATCCACTTCCCTTTCTTCTCCCAAGACGGAGACTCCTTCTTCAGCTGTTCAATTCCCTGAAGACGGGAACACCAGGTTGGTTAATGTTGATGTATATTTGGTCTGTTGGACTCACAAGGGCAACTCAAGTCATGATCATTAGTGGACATGTGCAGTTTATGTATAAATGTTCACACTAGTACATGTTCATTCACTATCATCAACACTATCATAATTTCAGTTTTGAAGAAATTGAGTAAGTTCTACCAAATACTTTCACCTGTAGCTCCTGTAATATTCAAATAATTTTCCTGATCTGGATCTCTTAAAATCAGTTGTGGTCACTTAAGTCTTCTTACGTTTCACACCTTACATAGCAGATAGAAGATTGACATGCATCAACCTTGACGTCACAAGTCACAGAATAACATCTATTCAGATGTACGGTAATCAATTCTATTTCGTCATTGACAACAGTCACTCACAGTCTCATCATTGCAGATGCCGTGCAGCTGGGTACCACACATGACGGCAGTGAAGATGGCAAACAGCAAGCCCTCGAACACCAGGAAGATCATCATGATGATGGTAGCTGGGGGAGAAAACCTGCTGCATTCTGCTGAAAACAAGAGCAAAACACATGTAGGAGGCCAGTAGGACACATTCAACTTGTAAGTATAGACTGGTATCATGTTTGGAGTTACCAAAACTTAAACTGTAAGCTATAAGACAATATATATGTTCACATTGAAATGAGATTTTGAAGAACACTTTTTTTTTCAAAAAGTAAAACTGCATTTGTTTTGGTTATTTACCTTGTCATTTTTTTTATTTATTTCCCAAAGAATAACCATACAATTTCCCTTAATTAAAGAACAGATTGCACCTTTCAGAACAAGGTAACCTCACGCCACTGCTGTTCATGTTCCTCGGTTCATTGACCTACCTTCCCATTGTGAGTCCATACAGCCGAAGAACTTGATGCCAGCCATGATCAGGGCATGCAGGGAGATGATTGCTATGTACATCTGAAACAGAAACCCGAAATGTGGACAAGGCTCAAAACATAATACCTCACTAAATCTTCCAAAACCTACAACAATCTAATGCAACATATCATAATCACTATCAGTATAACACAGTGATGTAGTTAGTACACATGTATACCTCAAATCAACATCTATGGAATGCTCAAAAACATGGTCCAAGCTCATAGAAAATTTCCATCATGTCTTATAAGACAAGAAGAAGCTGAATCAAATGGTCACTCACAGTAAAGAGAACAAAGAACTTCTGGTTGCCCTCTCCCACACAGTTGTTGACCCAGGGGCAGTGGTGGTCCATCTTACGAATGCATCTTCTGCAAACGCTGCAAGAGCAGAAATACAACATAATGAATCCTCCTGCCATAAGGTCCATTCACTTTATGACATTCTGTCATTTTGTTTTTTTTAGCCATTTTGCAATTGTACATCGTGTAAAAAAAGTAGGTCAATAACTGAAGCCTCACATAAAGGTTTGCTAAATGGAAAACAAAGCGCTTTATTAAAGTAATCACATATAGCTAGAAAGGGTGGAATTTACATGTATCACCACAGTTTTTGCATAACACACTATGTTTACCATATTTTATCATAGCAGCTCCAAAAACATTCTGACATCAATCGACATCACAGCAATAACATTGCATGCCCCATTTGACGACCATTGCTTTCAAAGACGAGATGCATTTTTGCAAAAACAGCACATTCCCTTATAAGGAAATGTAGAACCAAATGGGTCTTACAATGGGGCAATGATGACCTGCCATTTAGACTAAATTGCCTGAATATGGGTTGGCACTGTCTGAAATGTGTCAGTGTATACTTCGGTATTGATGACATTAACCTCTTTTTGTGTGGAGCTGCCAAAACTATAGACAGACTGGAAGGGTAATTTTCTAACTAAGCAAATTACAATGAAATTTAGCCCTTACTGCAGCCTAAATGTGTAAAACGAAAACAACAGATACTGATATTTTAGTCATTTGTTTGGACAACAAAATCAGTGGCTGTTTTTCATTGATTCAAATCATTCATTGCATCGCATCAAGTAATTAAGCTTTTTTTGTGCGTTACTTCTAATTGAATTGATCTTTAGTTTCTTTAAGTTTAACTTATGGTTTTTTAAGTGATAGTGCAGGACACATGTTAACAGAGGCTAACACATTGTTAGAAAATAGAAAAGATTGAAATACAAAATTTAATTTTCTTTTCACTTGATTACAGAATGAGTACACATACACCTACTAACAAGTATCAAAGGTCTACGATTCTATCATTGGGACTTACATAATGGAGTAGTTAATAGGCGGACAGTACATACACTGTAATAGAACTCTAAAGTTACCTGCAGTGATGAGCCCTCTCCGGTGTGATGCTACTGCATTTGGAACATTTGTAGACGACCTGTCCTGGCTTCAGCCCCAGTCCCTCAATGTACTCTTTAGTAGCATTACCTTTAGGTACGGCACCCTGTATACAGTACAATATGTATGTTACAACAAATCAAGTCCCAGCACATACATGTACTGATATGACCAAAAATGTATTTCTGTGACTATTTACCAGTAATATCATTTTCATCATATTTCATGTAAAGCTTAACAAGACACAAAGATTTATTGATATTTGTATCTACGTTGTACTTGGTGATAATTTTCTAATTTTCATATCCCATCAGAGCTAATAGCTGAGGAATTCCTAAAATGTGCAGCCACAGTGCAGGGATGGAAGTGGCATAATATTTTGTATCCCAGTGCAGCTGTTCCAGTTTACAGCTACATGTAGCTCACCCTTAGCCTGGGTGCCATCCGAATTTGTAACGGCTCCCCGAAAAATGGGAGCTAATTTTAGAATCTAAACAAGTACTACAACAAAGATTTTTTCGGGGGAGCCGTTACAAATTCGGATGGCACCCAGGCTAGCTCACCCTCTCTGATACAGAAAATATATTTGATACTAAATCACAGGCTTACTGGATCTGTTAACATGGCCTTCACATGCGAGGCGACAGCCAGGAATGCAAAGAAGTTGAAGATGACTGCGTTGATGATACTGTAGACCAGGCTGTTGGAGGGGAACAGGATAACTCCCATCACCACGAACTCTGCGTACAGGACCAGCAGGTACGTGAACACCGCGCACGTCACGCCGCAACCGTCCTTCACGAACCACACCTTCCCGCCCAACATCACGGAACCCGGTCCGCCGTCCCGACTTCGCCCAGAAACTTCGATGACTTGTGGGAGTTTTTCTACGCTGTCACAGTAGGCATTGGTTAAAGCATGGGTGACTGGGTTGCCCTCACTAGAGGGGCTCTGTTCGTCATCGCTTACAACAGTGATGGCAGAGTGTCCGTTGGCTACATTGACTGCTGTGTGTCCATTGGCTGCATGTTGGTGGTTGGTGGTCAAGCGCGTGGTGGCCGTGGTTATTTCTTGATCATCGCCCTCCAGACTGACTGCGGGTGCCACTGCATTCATGCAGACCTGACAGTTAGGAAAAGATCAAACAATGTCATTACACAAAAGTGGTTCAACCCGTTTCAAAATATGCCTCCTGGCAAACTACGCAAACTGTACTCTTTAATACATTAAGACAACTAGGACCCTTGAGTTCAATAAAAATCCTGGCCTGCAGTACACATGTAATGTAAGATCAGATGCAACAGACTATTTGGTGAACTTGATGTATGGTGACACTGACAGATGGGAAAAGCTTTCTGTTTTCGAAAAAAAAAAAAAGGATTTTGAAGAAACAAATAATAGCTCCCATTCATACATGTACTAAGTATTATGTATATTAAGAATCGATAGTTCTATTCTTACAGACCTACGAATCCCGACTGATCTCATGAAACATCATTATACACTATTACAGTACATGAAGTATCACATCAACTATCACTATCAGATCATGTTGACGCAGGCCAAAAATTATGCCGGCTGTTTTACACCAAGAATTCCCTAGTGACACCACTTGCTCAACTGTGTATGTGATAAGAATGGTACCGATACATCCAGGGATTCACCATACGTTCCGATAGCCTGTGTTTTTAGGGAAACTTGCACGATCTCATGTATCTCCGGACACTGATGTCTTGATCGTCAAGAACATGTAAATGTTCTGTTCGCTAGGTCACGCACACACCCATCGCGCATACATCTCATTTTACGCGTCTGCTTCCAACAGCCGTCTTTTGAGGGCATTCACAACAAATAAAGCACTCCACACACGCCATATAATATTAGGAACACAATGATGATAAACTTAACGCACTTACCGCCCAGATACGTGAGAAATTCCGCGTAAAATTGGCAAAATTCACCAGCTGACTCCCCCCTTCCGCACACGACGTGTTACGTCACCAAATATGTGGGTACACAAGAACGGATGACGTAGTACACATTGTGTTGTCCGGAGCTGAGGAAGCATGTCTTCCACGTTAGGAGTTCTGAGCGACGCGGAAAGGCTGTTTATTGTCCACGGAGTACAGGTAAGGCTGGCTATAACCGTGCGGAAATTATGACAGTATACACGACTATGATTGGTTATCGGTGTAAACGTGGTTGTCGTTAGAAATGTACGAAGGGGGGGGGGGGCAGATGGCGGCTTCCGCAGGCTTGCATCTTCACTCATAAGAATTATCATATGAAGTTTTCCATGTACAGTTACTTGTCATATTCATACCATGCTGGTTACTTGCTGTTACTGTAGTATCTAGACATTCTAGGCTCCAATAATCCAGGTGACATGCGTTTGTTGTTTAGTGGGGCTATACAAAAATAACAAATTAACGTTACATGTATTACGCTGGGTGCCATAACAGTCGCCGCGGCTAGGCCTAGGTGCCATCCACCCTAAAAGGGGAACGAGTATGTTAGCCCCAGCATACATATATATTAGCACCCAGGCTAAAAAAACTATAATATTTTATATGACTTATACAATGTATATAATCTAATGCTCTTTAAATGGTGCATGTCCATCAAGTAGAAAGTTTACTTAAATTGTGATATAAAGTTTCAAACATGGTGCTTCTTTTGAAAATTACATGAGAAAAATCAGGAACCAGTGTTATCTGGAAGTTGTTAAACTTAAAGCTGTCTGTCCTCCCATGTGTAGGATGACCTGCGGTCTGACGGCCGTGCCTGTGAAGACTACAGACATGTCGAGGTGGAAACTGACGTGGTGTCCAACACCAGCGGATCTGCTCGACTCAGACTGGTGGGTCATCTATCTTTTTATTCTATGGACAGTTAGCTTGTACTACTACTAGTGATAGCTTCAGAAAATACATTTGTACATACATATTATAATCATTTATATATCAACTTTCATAAGCAAAGGTGATGTTGAAACAATATGGTAATTTTCTAGATACAATGTAGCAAGTTCTCAGACATGACACTACTCATGACACTACTTGTACTTTGCTACTGCAGTTTGGTCCTACACTGCTAGCTGGCAACATTGTACCATAAGTGCTGAGTAACTCTAACAGTATTGATTTGTAGTTCCATGTTTGTTTCTCTATTTCAGGGTAACACAGATATTCTGGTTGGTGTAAAAGCTGAGATGGGGGAGCCAGATCCAGGAAGACCAAAAGAAGGAAAACTAGAATTCTTTGTAGATTGGTAAGTGTGCTGGAATCTTTCTTTCAACTGATTAGTCCCCACAATAGATACAAATGGTCATTAAAATTTGACATCTTTGTCAAGTGTAGAGATACAACTCTGTTGACAGTCAATTGACATCAAATGATGGATGGTCTTTCCTTAACTAAAAAATTAAGTTAATGTTATTAAATACACCTTTGCATTTATATGATATTTCTATTCTCTTCAGTTCAGCCAATGCTTCACCCGAGTTTGAAGGAAGAGGAGGAGAAGAACTAGCCATTGAGGTCTCTAATGCTTTACAAAGAATATTCAACAGCAAAAGTACCCTGGATCTGACTGCTCTGTGCATCATACCAGGAGGGCAGTGTTGGGTCCTCTTTGTGGATGTCCTGGTAAGAATTAGTACAGCTGCTCTTCCTAGCAGTATTTGAAGGTACTGCAGTCCCCTTTAAGGAACAATTTCATAGAGTGTGCAGTGGCACTAACAAAAGCTGATAACAACAGACTGTGAGCTAACGGAGATTGATTTCTTTGGCATTGACAGTTGTCAGCCTTTATCTAATGACTGTTGTTTTTAGATGACAAAAACTTAGCTTTAGGATTTTCTGTTCTGAAGCTAATGGTACAGAATACATTTGTAAGTATATAAAAGATGGTTACTTGCAAAATGTGAATCATGAATGTTAGATTTTCCCATAAAAGTTTTATAGGTATACAGATATTAACTGCTTAAGACAATGGTATGTTATATACACTAGACGTTTTTCCTGATACATGTACTGATATATTAATGGGGCCCTTTACCTCTCAGGTTTTGGAGTGTGGAGGGAACCTGTTTGATGCTGTATCTCTAGCTGTCAAAGCTGCCCTCTATAACACAAGGTGAGTTGAGACAATTCAGGTATTTCAGAAGAGGTGTTGTTGAAGGCTACTACTGTAAATTCATTTACATGTATTTTTGCAGAGACTTAATTTCAAGTTAGATTGAAACAAATCTGTAGTACTGTAGTGATACATTGGAGATGCATATTTATGGTATCGTGAATTTGCAGTGGAGAGGTGTACATGTAAGTTAAAATAAAACCACTAAAAATTTGCAGTACCTATCCTTCATGTATTAAATGTTTCATGCTGTGAATTTTCTTGTGGTACCAGAATTCCCACAGTGATAGTGACGGCAGATGATGAGGGTCAACAGGAGATTGAGCTGTCAGATGACCCATATGATGTCAAAAGGCTGGACGTGGACAATGTACCTCTTATTGTCACATTGAGCAAGGTATAGACAGTCACTATGGGCGCCTTTTACTTTGCTGTGCTTCTTTATATGATACTTAATTTCCACCAGTGTGAGATAACCTTGAGTGTAGTTAATTAGGCTGTTATGCTAGTGGCACAGTCTCTACTTCTTGAATACAGGAATAAAAGACTTGATGGCTGTGATGGCTTATTTTGTTGCTTCAATCCTTGTTACAATATCTGTGGTCTCCATTTTGAAAATCTAAGCATCTTTTTGCCCTTTTTCCACTTTTGCACTTAAGATTTGGAGTCTACAGTGGATACCATCCACAGAATTTACATGCTGGGCCTAAGAAAGCTTTTCTAGATCAGAGCAAGTCCTTGATCAGAGATATCTTGCCCTTATTTTGTTACACAGTACCGTGTGGCTTTTGTATTGTTACTTGTGTTACTATGTGTTTATATCCCTACAGATTGGCCACAGACATGTAGTGGATGCTAGTTGGGAGGAAGAGCTGTGTTCCCTGGCCAGACTCACAGTTGGAGTCACCCAGAAGGGAACCATTGCTGGCCTCAACAAGGAAGGCTCGGGGAGTCTGGACCCTGAGAGCATCTATGAGATGATAGAGGTTTGTATTTCTCATTATATAATTTACCCACTTAAATGCTAATGATAGGGGTTTGTGTTTGTCTTCGTTTACTCCCAAGATTGTACCTGTAGATCTAGTTTAACATGGTGTAAGCTAAAATATTTGCTCTTCTTTTACAGTCTGGTAAGAAAGTGGGAGTGGTGCTGAATTCTAGGCTTAAAGAAGCCTTGGAGAAAGAAGAGAACAGCAAAAGGGAAAAAGTTGGCTTCTTAGGATAGGAGTACAGTACTATATTTTGAAGTATATTAGAGCAGTATTTTTGAAACCTCAGAATGGGACCAAAAAGTCCAAGCTTGGAGTAGTGGACAATTGTAACTACTTGTACATTTTGTACTACTAAAGACGAAATAAAATAATGCCAAACATGACTGTGTGGTTGCTGCATAAACTTAAGGTAGTCCTGTAGCCTCTTCTAGCCTCTTTTAGGCTGTAGTGGCAGGGGGTTGATAATCCACTCATTCCACTGTACATGTCTAGGCATGGTATTGCAATGCAGACATGGGAGCTCTGGCTTTACATCCAATCGAGAGTACATCCCTTGCCAAAGCTAGTTGGCACTTATTTTCGCCTGAGTCTGTGAGGAAATAGGTGTAAAGTGCCTTTCCCAAGGACACAACAGGCCTGCCAGGGATTCGAGTCCACAAATCTAACCACAAGACCACCTTTCCAAGACCAAGTTTCCAATATTACAGAGTATCATCTGTTTCAACTGTCTTAAGTATTTGTCAGTGTTGCACTTATTTGCTTTCTTCACATGATCAGGCCATACTTTGCAAACTCTAACCATCGACAAACATGGCCTCATACAAATCACTTAACTGTGTAAACTGTGCTGTTTAACAGACCCAGTTTGGTGGACAGACAGAACCATACGGTACCCAATTATGTACTCATTCAGTGTGTTTTCTTCATAAGCAATTAAGGGTGAAGGGTAGACACCCATGCATTATGCTATGATTGTTCAAATATCTCCCTGCCATAGTCTGTTGGCCAATCAAGTGGCTAGCCACAGGTCAGACATCCAACAAACAAAACTGACAAGATTCAATATACCGGTAAAGATATTGCTTGATCATCGATTTTCTCACATCCCACCATTCTGTTGCAATACTAAGGTTATGGAAAACAGCTCAACACTGTGTGTTGATAAAACATATGCATGATTCATTATGCTAATTTAGTAAATTGAACATACTGGTTTGGCTTTTGCCATCTAGCTGTGTCGGGGCTCATAAAACTCCATTGTCAACATCCATAAACAGGAAAAATAATAAGATAGCAGGTTGCTGAGAAATAGGATTGGTACCTCCATTAATTAAAACTTAATTATCTACACTCGGTCTCACACAATGCATACGAAGAGACTGGGAAGCAGAGTAATGAATGGGAAAAATGGGTACATGTAGCTCTGTTACCATACATATCTGTACATGTATAACAGCAGCCACTTAAATTTGACATATCCAGTATGCATCATGATAGGTTTTAAAGGTTTTATGTTTACGAGGCTGCGGTTTTACATCTGTAAAATATGTGGGTGGGAGCTGAACAAATGAGGATCAGCAAGATGTCTTCCACAAACAGTTCAACTCTCCTGCTAGTCTGGAGCTGAGACAAACAAACAAGTGGCATGCACCTTGCACCTATAGGTTAGCCGTGTCTGGCTTATGGTGTTGACTTTGGAGTGTCCCTGTCAAAAAGTCTTCTGTCAGCATAACAGTTACATTTGTATGCTTCAGCAACAGAACAACACTCTACATGTAACTGATAGTAGTTACCCACTGGTGCATGTGTGTATCAGGCACGTGTTGAAGTAACAGTTTGTTTCAAGGCCCCTGCAAAGACTTTAAGAGAAATAGGCACCATGGATTTATAGACATAATTGATTGATATAAACTATAACTATGTACAATACCGATATCCATTCATATAAGCAAAAGATGCCTTCCCTACCACATGTATTTTCTTCATTACATACTAAATTGGAATCTCAAATGCTATGAATTTAGGTTCATACAATAACTACAGTCATAACTATACTTGTTTTAGCTGGCCAACCCAGGTATTTCAAAAACAACTTTTCAGACTATTGTTCCAGACATTTGTTGGTGAAGGTTATCAGTGTGAGCTGTGTTGACTTTTTGTCTGGCCATTGTGGCCACCCTGGCCTTACATGAACCGAAGGTTCACGTGAAGTTCATGCACAAGTCTCTACATGTTTAATATGTGTACTGGGAGACATCTAAACTTTTGTTCTTATACTATGGCCATTGGCAGCATTCTGAAAGGTTGGGAATTCAAGGTATTTTATAAATGTGCCAAAATGTTATCTTTTTTAATTCAAATCGTTGATGTGAATATAGACATGCAAATAAATTTCTTTCATGTCATTTTCTAGAGGGGTGATATTCATGCCTACTCTAGTGGCGCCAGTCAAATGCATTTGACCTGAATAAAGAATTAATCTGTGTAGGTACTGCAGAGAATGCCTACTGTATATCAGTATCTGCAGTCATCAAAGTAAGGATGGACCAAGATTTGATGGAAGGCACAGTTTTTAAAAACACTTAACACAAATATTTCGTTGAATTTTTGTGGAGTACAGCTTACGAGTCAGGTCATCGACCTTTGAATACATGTATCTTTTTCTAGAGGGGGTGGCAATCTTGCCCTCTTTATTGGCTAGTGGCCTCAGAAGAATGAGTTTGTCTCGAGTAAATGAAAGAATAAGTCATATCAGCATCTGTAGCAATCGTTAACAATTATAAAATCAGATATGGAGCAAAATTCTATAGTAGACTCTTTTTAAGAACCCTTAACACGAATTTTTCGTTACATTTTGTGGGAGATATAAGGATAGGGAGTAACAGATTAAGGGACAGGTCATTAACCTTTATATAGAGCTGGCACTCCCTGTTGATTATTGCCCAGTCTGAGTCACCCGATTTTTGAGTCAGCTGTTTTGAGAAAAAACGTGTTTGCGCGGGCTGACATCTCACCTTGTCTGACCCCTAGACGACAACGTGTGCAATTTTTTTCTTCGTTCTGAACCGAACTAGAAAAACACTAGAAATCGTCATTGTCAAAGAAGAACTTGACTTTCGTCTGGTATCAGCACATTTTGTAACAGTTTTCAAATACTGTGACTATTACTTGTCATGTTATGTCAACAGCGTTTGATTGGTTTGTGGCGTCCGTCTCTATTTGCAGGGTAAAATCTTGCAAACACTTCAACTGTCGTCTTTCTTTAAAGGAGTATATATCACTATGAGTTCTCGAGTTAACGATTTTTGTATATTTCGTGCCCATTATTTCTTGCAGATAACTTTGTAAGGCTTAGTACGGGTAGTGTACAAAGATTTCATCATGGTCATTAGTATACATTGCAAAGACTCAACTTTGGCCTAGTTTAATCTATCACACCAAGCTCACAAGTGCTCAATAAATCTCACGTATACGGACAGGTCATCAAGATCCAAGAGAAACTCAGCGAGATTTACTGCAGCTACTTTCACTTACTAAGCTCGTTCTGTAGCATTACGGTCAAATGCCAATAAATTACCTGCCAATTGTGACTGTCTGTCTGAATAACGAGTTGATATCAAATCGACGTACGCACATGCAGTGTTGTACTGGTTGGCCAATGGTCCAAAAATTTCAGGCCACATTTGGAAACAGACTTGGGAGCTTTTACCAGGTTTGTTTCAGATGAAGGGATCATAGACTATATAGCATTCCAACTGAAGCTTGAGTAGGGCAACAGTACTACAGTCACCGACCGTTTCTCACTGAACGTTGAACACTTCAGCTCACCAATGCTATCTCATGTCGTACAATTTATGAACTTACAAATATTAGTCTCCAAGAAGTTATGCCCTGACATTTTTACCTTCAATTGTTGGACCTAATCTGATTTATAAACCACGGTCGTGACGGCCAGTAACTTGTTATTTATCTAGTGGTGGAAAAATCTGAAGGCGGGATCACGCCACCGCCGATATGACAATGTTGACCTAACCGCTGTGCTGACCCGGCATACCGCAAACCCACAGAAATACCCAGCATTTACCTGGCTCAAGGGCCATCAAGTCTCGCCTGAACTGATAAGAAAAAAAAACATGAGACAAAATCTGGCTAAATGTGTACACTACACAAATAGACTGTCCTATTGGGAAGTTCCCGTTAAGACCTTTGGTCCGTTAGCGTGGTCTTGCATCATGCTCTCAGAGCACAATGCAGTTGTTTACGACCAAAACCGTCACACCGTTCAATAAAACACGCCCCGCGTGCCCGGTTATCAAGCCATAAAAAGTACAGATAGTAACAGCACGTGCGTCGCGGCAGCTGACGTGACAGCCCGCTTCATATAGCGGTTATGTAAGAGTAGGACCGCAGGCAAACCGACTGTTGTTTGCACTGAGGCGTAAGTTAAGATTATGTAACATTGAGAACACTGAAGATAGAGCCCTCAGGTACACAGATGGAAAGTATATTTCCAATGCGTTCCGAAATACTTTCTAAAATGGCTTTTATGTTCAGGTGTATACGCAAGTGCCATGTCATGAAATTATCGTTCCACAAAAGATCATCACAAAAGATCATCATCATTAAGAACAGCACTTTTTGTTTGATAGCGGTACCGTAATGACTTGAGGTACTGCATCTTGACCCATCAAACCGCGACTCGCTTAGACAAAATACCTTGTGGCTCTGCAAGTGTTTATAAGGCTCCATGTCAGGATGTATGTGTACCTGTTTTTAACACTACAACAACCGGATTATCAAGTTAAAGGTCAGACCTGACAAGTGTTAACGTTGTACTGTGTACGTATTTCTTGGCATCTTTCCCGGTATGACCTTACCAACATACTTCCTAAACCGCAGAATAGCAAATGATGACTGTACGTGAGCGTGGTCATTGAACGGGACTTGCGCCGACGGTCGCTAGCCGGAGCGCGGACATGTTTGTGTATGGTTGTTTTTGTGGTTTGAAACACATTCCTGAGGTACTAAACCGCACGTACATCATCATCAACAGTCGAAACGTTTGACCGCAGGATTCTGCACTGCAAATACATGCACGTAAATGAACAACTATGTATGTACCATTGTACGAGCACGCATCAGTTTGAGAGTAGCACATGCAATGGTGTACAGTGGGGTCATGTGGCATATTAAACGACAGAGTGTTCGGCTCGGAACCAAGAGGTCCCGAGTTCGAATCCTGCCATGCCACCGCTCTTGTGCCCTTCGGAAAGGCACTTAACACAAATTTCCTCACTTAACTCAGATGAATATGTCTGTTTTCCGTTTATGCGTTTGTCTGCGTTGGTGGGAGCATAAAAAAAGTTGAAAAAACTTGACTTGAGCCGCTATGTCTTGTAATAAATTTTGGAATAGAGAAAAATGCTGTACAGTATGGCAGCATCACTCATCTGCTGCACGTGCACACAAGCAATAAAGGTGTCAATGATGATAAATTCGTCCTTCTATCTGAGCCATGTCTTCCCTGGTGCCATTTAAAGACTGTGAGATAAGACCAAACTAATAGCTTGCCTCCGGTAAATAACAAATTGATAGCAGTGTTGGCAAAGAAATAACATTAACTCAAGAGCCTGGGAAAACTGTGCTGTCAATATGACCAACACTCACTATGAAAAAAAAAAGTTGTCTTCTAACTACGGAGACATGTTTACCAGACATTGTATTTTAACGAATTGGGGAATTTGAATTTGAACAAATAATCCTCATACAAACAGGGAATGATACTCGCATAGCTCAGATGAATATTGGTAACATGTACCAACTTACCCCCCTAATATTCACGCCACATACGTACGCTCTACGTATGACAGGAATACACCTGCACTATGGTTTGTTGTTCATAGATAGTTGAATATTGAACGTGAAGTCTGCTTTCGAAGTTCTGCTGCACATGTTTATGAATGTAAAAAAAAACTACTGACGTTTGAATCTTACAATATGCCGGTCTAGAAACCATGCACTGATTTTTGCTTTTTCTGCATTCCATGGATCCATTTTGCCTCCGTGTACTTTTACAGTTTTTCTAGCAACTTATCAACAATATTTGTCTTACATAAGCCATGTCTCGTCTTAGTACGTGCCTGAACTTTTACCTTTGGGTCTAGTGTCGAAACTTTTATCCATAGAAACAGATGATTGCATCGTTTATAAATAGACCGCTACACTACACCTTGTCCTCACGTAGCACCACAAATCTTTACACTAGTATAGCAACTAACCACAACACATTCAAATATGCACTTTAAAAGCATATATACTTATTGTCTTGGCCGTTTTCCATGATTCAACATATTTCAATTAGCTTCGTACATTGCTTTATACTGTGTAAGTGCTAAAACTGGTTGAGTCTGCGGTTCTGAGGTGTCAGCAGTTTACCACACGCGGCCGTCCATTGTTCACACCGCTCACACGCCTACCATTGCCCTCTCGATCTTTGGCCATGGACAAACACCATTGTCCTGCCCGCGTCTTGCCCAGGGCTTGCCACCCCGTGGGCCAATCACGGCTCAGCTCTTTGTGGCCCCGCACCTGTATAAAAAGGGGGAGAGGAAAGGTGCTCGTCACTACTTTCAGCAATTTTCTCTCGAGCTGATCAACCGGCAAGAAAAGCTGATAGAGCCAAGATGCGCGCCCTGTTGGTGCTGTGTTTTGTAGCGGCTGCATTCGCAGCTCCGCATACCGAGGAGCAGTCTCAAGAAAATGGTAAGTTATTATTGACTTTTTCACGGTATGTTTTACAGAATTGACCCGTTTTTCTTCCATACAGTCCATTTCTACTTTGTTTAAACAGTTTTACCTATAGCCAATGTTAACGAAAGTGTTTCTTGTTTAGAACACAAAATATAGTGATAAGATTGCTTTACAAATGCATAACGGGGAAAAGGTTACGTTAAAATTTCATGAACGCCTTAATGTAGACAAACAAAGTGCAGTTGGGACAAGAGAAAGTTGATTTGTACTTTGAATCTTATCATCTTGCATGCGTTTATTTTTCCACTCAGTACTTTATATGCGCAAGGCAGAAAAGGCTCTTACTGATGACAATGCCTCTTTTTTTCCACAAGACCTCCTGACCGGATTCCGCGAATTCCGTCACTACGAGTACCGTTATGAGTCCGAGGCCCTGACCGGCACCCAGACCCCCCAGAACAGCAGCCAGTCCGGCGTGCGCATCCGCGCTGATGTCGTGCTGTCCGTCCAGCCCGGCCGCCAAGTCCGCATGGACGTATGTACACAGAACTGCAGCTTTGATTGTAATACTAGTACTAGGATCATTTGCATGTTTTGCTTTTCTGAAATTTCGTTGCCTAAAAGAGATAAGCGCTTGGCTCAACTTCGTTTTTTTTTAAATTCCAACATGTAATGACTAGACATGGTGACGGCACACTCACGTTTTTAAATTTCAACTTATATTCCCTTTTCTTATGCCGCCACCAACACAGAGGACAATACAATAAAATACAATGCAGTGAGAAAGTTCGTGTAAAGTGCATTTTCCAAGGTCCTAAAGCCTGGCAAGGTTCGAACCCGGGACCTCTTGGTTCCGAGATGAACACTCTACCGTTACGCCGCCGCCACACGACTCAACTTTGTTTGCCTTCCTCCTGTAGCTGATGGACGTGCGCCTGTACGAGTCCAACACCGGCGAGCCCAACCAGGTCCAGTGGCAGAGGTCTCCCAACTCCAACGACTTCGCCCGCGACCTGCAGCAGAACGCCGTGTGGTTCCGCTACCAGAGCGGCCGTGTGCAGGACATCCGCCCCAGCCAGGACGAGCAGCAGTGGGTGCTGAACATCAAGCGTGGTATCCTGTCCCAGTTCAACTTCAACCTCATCCAGCGCCAGGGCAACTACTCTGTCCAGGAGGTTGGTGCTCTCTTTAGTCAGTTTTACCGGTGTAGCTTTTGTATGTTTTTTTTATTCCAACATTTATCACAAAACATGGCTACGGCATTCTCAAGCAGACACTTAGTTCCGAGCCGAACGTTCTGTCGTTACGCCACACGACCCCACATCTTTTGTATGTAGTCGCAGTGCACGTGCTGGCATTTTGCAATGATTTCCAAAATGTCTGTGAATGTATATGTTTGCAAGTCTTTTCTTGCCTTATTCTTGTGTACATGTATTTATAAGTCTCCTGCCTTCCCCAGACCGATGTTGTTGGGGACTGCCGTGTGAACTACACCGTGCGCGCCGACGGCGAGCAGGACGAGATGCAGATCCGCCGCTCCCGTGACTTCAGCCAGTGCTCTCAGCGTGCCGTCATCTCTAACTGCACTCTGTTCGGCAACAGGTCTCCCAACACCGTGAGTTTCTACTTTTCACATCATACAGACAAAGCAATATCCTTATTGATTTTTTTATAAACATCAAAAGCAACTAAGCATGTAGAAGACTACTGGGACCAATGCAGAATTGTTTTCACGTACCTAAAGTTGACATACGTGTTAGTCCGACATTGACATGTTAGTCCGACATTGAGAAACGTTTGGGACAGTTACTGATAATACACTTACGTGTTGCGCCCTCTAGGAGGACCTGAGGAACTCCACCTCCCAGACCAACGTCACCCTGTCCAACCTGAACATCAACAAGCGCAGCGGCAGCCAGGAGACCCGCTCCTCCCAGCAGCAGCAGCAGCAGAACTTCATCGTGTCCCAGGTCCAGACCCGCGAGCAGCACGTCATCTCTCTGTACAACCAGCAGAGCCAGCAGACCCGCGAGCAGAGCCAGCAGACCGGCCAGCAGAACCAGCAGACCGGTGCCGTCACCACCAACATCCAGTAAGTAACAGTCACAAATCTCAGGTCAAGATGTTAAAAGCTTGCCTGGCCAGTTTCATACTTCATTCTCGTGACATGTTTGCCCATCAATGTACGTGTGATCGGGATGGCTACGAATGACAGATAATGAGCCATCGGTTTTGCCCTGCGATGCTTCTGACGTTTGTCAACTTTCTTACGACAGGCAGACCCTGCGTCTGAGGCGTGTCAGCGAGGGAGACAGCAACCTCCGCCCCGCCGGTAAGTATCTACATAGAGATCCCATTTACTATACAAACTCAGCGTAGTTATTTTTCATTTGTATTTTTCGCATAGCATTTGACACTGATACGTGATGGTATTTCATCTGTGCAGATCTGCAGCAGCGCCCCACCACCAGCCTGGTCTTCCAGCCCATCCAGGACCAGCAGGAGATCCGCAGGAACATCACCCGCCGTAGCCAGACCACCGAGACCCGCCAGGAGGTACGCAGACTTTCTATTTCCATAGAACAACAATCTGTACACGAAGAGAGATTCGTGTTTGCATAAATATAAGCACTGTGCCTTTCTACATTTTCTCATCGCCACATGTTCACTTTGCAGGTTCAGGAGCAGCTGCAGCAGTGGACCCAGTCCCAGCAGGCCCAGCAGGGCATCCAGCAGCGCCAGCAGGAGAACGAGCGCCGCCAGCAGGAGGTCAGGAGCCAGTCCCGCAGCCAGGAGCAGCAGCAGCAGCTCCAGCAGCTCCAGCAGCAGCAGCAGCGTTTCGAGCAGGAGCAGGAGCAGCAGGAGCAGCAGCAGACCCTGGCTCTCCTCAACATCGTCCGCACCCTCCGTGAGTGCAGCCAGAACACTCTGCGCAAGGTCTACACCGACTTCGTGCAGCAGGAGCAGTTCCGCCAGCCCATCCAGCAGGCTCTGTCCCACGTCAGCACCCAGGCTGGTGTCCAGCTGATGACCGAGCAGATCCAGACCGGTGAGGTCAGCGAGCAGCAGGCCCAGAACTTCCTCCGCGGCATCGCTATGCTCCAGCGCCCCATCCGCCAGAACCTGGACGGCATTCTGGTGAGTAATGTTCACCACTCTCAAACTTCAATCAGACATCCAAATGTGTCCAGATATATCATAGTTAGAAAAATGTGAATTAGACAAAGACAAACCATCATTACACTATTGTCTCCGTGTACTTTCTATCGTCACATTTTCATTTTTCCTATCGCATTCTTGTATTTCAGTTCATCCTCCGCCAGCGCTCCCAGTCCCAGCAGGTCCGTGAGCAGGCTCTTCTGACCCTCGGCTCCCTGGTCAACACCTACACCACCCAGAACAACGTCAACGAGAATGCCGCCCCCGTAAGTTATACTAGCATTGGTTATGTGCAATTTCGATAGGTAATGATTCCAAAGATACTCCTTGCCAACCGCTATGAATTCCTGGGCTACTATGTTTTTAAAACACAGTTACAACTTATTTCTGACGTCGATGCTGTGTTCCTCCCAACAGACTGAGGTCCGTCAGGCCCGTCACGTCCTGGTCTCTGAGCTGCAGCGTGGCCAGCAGACCGGCTCCGAGCGCGAGGTCCAGATCGCCCTGAAGGCTATCGGCAACGCCGGTCTGCCCTCCACCATCCCCCAGCTGATGCAGGTCGCCCGCAACACCCAGAGGAGCAACGGCACCCGCCAGGTCGCCATCTACGCTATGTGGAGGGTCGACAGGCAGCAGATCACTCAGCAGGTATCACTGCATTTAACAGTACATTCGGTTTGTAAATGGGAATTCCCTTTAGCCTGAAGTGTTTTCCTACCCATTATCGGGGAAAGTATAGACGGGACGATTTATTGGACATGCCATTAAAGCATATCCGTTCGCTCTAGAATGTCGTCAGCCTTGATGTATTGTAATGCCGTTTTGTGTTGTATCTACAGAACCAGGAGCAGCTGTCCCAGATTTTCAACACCCAGGAGAACGGCGTGGAGGTCCGTACCGCCGCCTTCGTCCTGCTGATGGAGACCTGCAACTCCCAGCAGTGTGTCAACCGCATCGTCTCCCGTCTGCAGCGCGAGTCCGACCCCCAGGTCGCCTCCTTCTGCTCCAGCTACCTGACCCAGATGGCCCAGAACGGCCGCACCAACCCCCAGACCCAGCAGCAGTGAGTACTCCCATCGCATTTGTATCATCTGGTTTTGACTAGATATTGTATTGACACAAATTTGAGTCTGATACTCCAAGAAACAACTGACCAGGACGTATTGTTTGTTAAGGATCTCAATTAGTACAGTGTGAATTTCACTAGTAATGAAAGACATGAAAGTAGTTTCCATTACACTCATGTTGTATCTTGTTTGTGACAAAATGTTGTTCTATGTTTTATCCACTTCGAAGGTCTCGCATCGCCCAGCAGACTCTTGAGATGATCGCCAACCAGACCGTCTCTGAGTTCTCTCAGCAGTTCAACGGCTCCAGGGCCATCATGTACGATACTGGCTACAACAGTAAGTCCATGTTTAATCCTCAGCCAATCCTCTAGGCATTGGATTCTCCTTTATCACCAGTTAATGCAAAAAAATCAATTATATTTGTATCATAACATAACATAACTCCAATGTCGAGTATAGATTATCAAAGTTGAAGGCCATCGTCACTGATTGGATGTATCGCACACACAGGCACTGCCGGTTCCAGGCGCATGTCTCACTTCGTGGACTCTCACATCCTGTTCACCGACCAGAGCCCCATCCCCCGCTCCGTCATGGTCAACATCCAGAAGCACAACACTGGCTACAACTACAACGTCTTCGAGGTAAGCCCTTGTCTTGCTTGTGGATAAAGATGATGAAAGGTTCTGTACGTGTGCAACATGGACATTTCCAAAAAGTATACCCGAGACTAACAGGATGTATACGGCTCTTACACATACTCTTAATCAGCCCACGACCTAACATTATTCTCATGTGTAATTCCGCCCAGTTCGGTGTCCGCCACGAGGGTCTGGAGACTTACTTCAGCGCCGTGCGCCGCCAGCAGCAGCGTGAGCGCAGCCAGAACCGCCCATCCACCAGCGAGGAGCGCCGCCAGCAGCAGCAGAACCGTGACTGGTAAATAGGCATCGCTAGCTACATTCATTGTCAGAGAGTCAAATATGAGCTGCTCTAACATTCCATAGCACCTAAACAGCGTAGTTTAAATGTCGCATTTCGAAGGTAATTGATCGTGTTAAATTTGATCGTATCGCGTCATTTCTGTGACTTGCAGGATCATGGAGGAGTGGAGCATTCTGGAGACCGAGAGCCAGGAGCGCAGCCAGGAGCGCAGCCAGGGCCGCAGCCAGGGCCGCAGCCAGGAGCGCAGCCAGGGCCGCAGCCAGAGCCGCAGCCAGGAGCGCACCCAGCGTCCCCAGTACCAGCAGCAGACCACGGTAGGAATCTCATATACATATCCAGCATAATTCTGATTCCAGCATAATTCTGATTCCATACATATGCAAAGGACAGTACGATTTCACTACTAGAAGCTACAACTGTAGCATACCTTGAACCAGGAGCAACGTGATACTCCTGAGTTTTGTTTCGCCATCCTTCCAACCATTGGATCTTGTTAATCGTGGTAACTGTACTCTTCCAGGAGGACCGCAAGTGCCAGGAGCAGCAGCAGCAGCGCCGCCAGCAGATCGTCACCCCTCAGCTGACCTACTACGTCGTCGTCAACGGCCACGAGACCACCTTCTCCACCCAGAACACCACTGGTAAGTCCCGAAGTTGGTATTTGATACAGAAGAGACTTAGGAGTTAGATGTAAGGTTTCAGATTTTCATCTAATGATGTGACGTTAGCTCTTACACAGATGGGATCTACCAAGATATGGAATCCAATCCCATGTATAATGAATGAATTCAAACAAAAGGTAACATCTTATACCCACCGTGCGCACCACAGGTCTTGCCCAGATGATCCGCAACCTGACCCGCGGCCAGGGCCTGCAGATCCGCCAGGCTACCACCCAGGACGACTGCCGTACCTCCATCCCCACCTCCATGGGTCTGCCCCTCCGCATGAGCTATGAGGTCGCCTCCACCGTCAACGCCAACACCCGCGTGCGCATGAACGCTGTCCGCAGGAACATCCAGGCCACCGTCAACGGCAGGTGAGAAGCCGTATTACGTATCTCGTATCATGCAGCAACGGTGTCGCAGATACGGTTTGCGTAGGGATAATACAGACAGTAGCTTGTCTTTTCCTTTAATGTACATAATTCATTCGCAACTGGTGCACATGGTATGTCAAACGTAATTGTAAGAGCATGTCTCATTGTATTAACGGACGTTTCTCTGTTGCCCTGCTTAGGCTGAGCATGCTGGAGCGTGCCCAGGTCTCTGTCGATGCCTACACCCAGCAGTCCGGTATCGTTGCCCAGAGCCAGTGGCGTATTGGCACCAACAACGCCACCGTGTCCATCCAGGACTGGCCCCTGCAGCTGAACATCACCCGTGACCTGTACCAGCAGCTCAACATGTCCACCCGGTACGTCCACAACTATATTTGTGGAAAACCTTTGCGTTAGCCTTCGTGATTGTACTTTTGTTACGATTTGTACATAAGTCTAGCTCCACTAGTTTAGTCAGTGTGTGTAAAGAATGAGCTTCCAGGGAAACAATCCCAAGATTTTTTCACATACAAATGTGATTCAATAGTTTTATCTTGAATCTTCAGTGTGAACGTGCAGACCTTCCAGCGCCGCCTGGTCACCAAGGGCCAGGGCTCCAGCCAGCAGCAGACCCAGACCAGGCCTCTGACCACCGAGCAGCAGCAGCAGCAGGCAGCAGCAGCAGCAGCAGCAGCAGGTAAACAAACTTGTATTTTCCGTCCTTTTGGGCTACAAAGTAACACAACGGATGATGATTAAGAGCAGAGGGAACAACGTTTTGTCTTGTTCGAAACGGCCAACTACAACGTTGTCTTCCACCGACACAGGTGCAGTGCACTCCCGTCCAGTTCGTGTCCGGTATTGAGCAGTGCGTCAGCTTCAATGGCGTCCTTACCCAGCAGCAGCAGCGCCAGCAGCAGCAGCTGCGCCAGCAGCAGCAGCAGCAGGGCCAGAAGCAGAGCCGCCAGCAGCAGCAGTACCAGCAGACCCAGCAGCAGCAGCAGAACCCCAACTTCCTGACCACCTCTCAGACTCAGAACAGCTGGATCGTCCGCAGCCAGCAGCAGAGCCAGCAGCAGAGCCAGCAGCAGAACCAGCCCAGGCCCATCCAGATCAGGTACAGAACCTCACAAAACAATCATACTAACCCTGGAATTGGATTGGACCAATATTAGAGATATAGATGATTTGTTAATTGCTTTGTTATTTAAAGTAAAAACGGTAGCAACACAACACAATTCGTATTATTAACGATCCGATTTATGAATTTGCTCAGCTTCGAGTCCCAGCGCCAGAATGAGGTCCGTGTCCAGATCGAGAGTGGGTTCCAGGGTGAGGAGACCAGGCGCCAGACCCTGACTGTCCAGCGCCAGACCAGCAGCAGCCAGCCCGAGGCCACCTTCCAGACCTCCCAGGGCCAGCAGCAGCAGTGGCAGTCCCGCCAGCAGCGCCAGCAGTCCGAGAGGCGCGAGCAGGAGCAGCAGATCCGTGAGCAGCAGGAGACCCAGCAGCAGATCAGGCAGATCAGGCGCCAGCAGCAGGAGTACGAGGACCAGCAGCAGGAGACCCTGCAGCAGCTGCAGCAGCAGGAGCGTGACATCAACCGCACCCCTGAGGTGACAAATTTTTCCTGAGAATTTTCCTAAGGATCCTGTCAAAGTTTTTCTGAGTATTTTCTTACGAAGGCTGTCAAAATTTTCCTTAGAATTTATCCTAAGTATGCCGTTTTGCGCTTTAATTCAAAAGTATCAATTAGACATTTGCGCTTACGCAAAAAACTCTTTCATATGTTAACCAGGACCGCATCCGTGTGAGGCAGCAGCGCCAGCAGCAGCAGCAGCAGGTGCAGCAGCAGGTGCAGCAGTTCCAGCAGCAGATCCAGCAGATCCAGCGCCAGCAGCAGCAGCGTGAGCAGCAGCGCGTCCAGCGTCAGCAGCAGAACACCCTGACCAACACCTTCCTGCAGATCGTCCGCAGCCTGCCCAGGCAGCAGCCCCAGGTCCAGCCTGGTAAGTTGTCCTAATGGTATATCCACCTAGCTTTAGCGCATGATCAATTGTATGTAGAGACAAAATAAACTTCCAATATCATTGTCATTTCACGACACTTTACAGACCGTATTCCTAACGTATAACCTCCTAACGCCTCTCAATTTTCCCAGGCTGTGTTCTGGTCCAGCAGAGCCTCTGGTCTGAGTGCCAGTCCGACAGGCAGTGCAGCCAGGGTGAGCAGACCCGCCGCGTCTCTGTGGCCTGCGATCCTCAGGCTTCCCGTACCCAGCAGCAGCAGGACAGGAAGACCCTGTGGTCCTCTCAGGAGGAGCAGAGCCAGCAGTGCCAGACTTTCGTCGAGAGCCGTCCTTGCCAGAACTGCAGTAAGTGTCAACCTCTCACTCACCACTACCCTAAAGGAAAAATACCGATACATTATGGGTGCTGTCGGGTTTTAGTTGGTGTCAATGCTGGTACTGTACGATATTTTCTGTTCATATGGTTAGTTCGAACGTTTCAATCATGCCATGCTTTTTCTTCACCAGAATGCCAGGGTGTGATGACCCGCATCCGGCAGTCTCACCGTAACGGCGCCTGCTACTCTACCCAGAAGTTCCTGCAGTGCGAGCGCCCCTGCAAGGGTGTCGACGAGACCTTCCAGAAGGTCTCCTTCAACTGCCCCCACCTCAGTGGTAAGCGTGGCTTCCGTCCACCCGGCTTCCTTTTCTCACTAACTTTCAGAATTGAAGAGATATCAAAGTAAATTGTAGCATAACTTTGCTCGGCCTCTTTCTTGTTGAACCCATCACCTGTACTGAACAAAGACCACAGAAAATACCTTGAAAAAGCAAGTTGTTTGAAGCAATACACTAACCTCCTCCTGACTCTCCATGCAGCCAAGACCGACCGTGACCAGACTCACTTCACCGCCGGTATCGAGGTTCCCCAGGACTGCGTGTGCCCCGCCCACCAGTGCGTGGACTCCCGCAGGACCTCCGACATCTTCCGTTACGGCAGCAGGTAAAGCATCTAAAGTTCCACCTTTGCTTGAGACCAAATATTATATTCTCAAACACTAATGCTGGAAACATCAGTTATTATTTCTTACACCTGTTTATATATAATGCAAACGTGTCACGGAATGATTTCAGTAACAGCTGTTGTTGAATGCTACCCACAACAGTTCTTTAATATGACAAACCAATTCTAAATGTTCAACGTCTCCAAAACTTTGTTGTATGAGATAAGTTTAAAAGAAATCATGCAGTGTATAACTGTATGCCATGTACCCACCACAGCGAGTCCGGATCCCGCTCCAACGTCCAACGAGAATACGCGCTGGAATTCTCGCAGCCGTAGCTCCCAGGAGAGTGACGAGTCTTCTTTCAACAGCAATTTCCAGTAAGAACTTCCTCTAAGGAACGTAGCCTGATGCTTTAGCTTTCTCCACGTGTTGTTACTGTACAAAATGTCTCAGAATAGTCATCACTACCGAAAATTTTACCCTTTTTATTTTCATATCCTGCGTTTTATACCTGTCCTTAGGTCATAGCTTCATGTTCACAAACCATCAAAGTTTTAGCAAAATGGAACTGCCGTTTTCAGGCGGTGACTTGGTGCGAATTTGGGAGTGTGCACTTTCTTTAACACACTGAATAAAGTACATGTTGTAAGCAGAAATAAACTTGCCTGTCGTTTTTCCTGTGTGACGAAGTATTAATATATTAATTCACTCAATCCCTTCAAATCTCGCTGTTAAGCTATTTTGAGATATAATACTAATGCTACTATTCTAAAGGCCCCTACCAGAATAGGGATATCCCCCTGGATTCTTACTTATACACTCTATGCTAAAGTTATGGAACAGTGCCCACCTGAAATGTAGTCTGCACATCACATCAGGAAGTTATCATTGAAGCTTGTACAAAACAATAAATGATGTTTGCTCAGGATCCCACTGAGAGAATGATATAGGCTATGACCATGGTGCTGATCATGCCATCTTGGGGCAACTGTTGTGATGAATCAATGTGCAGGGTGGCGCTTCTGTACAGCCGCGTGTGTTTGTCTTAGTGTACCTGGCCAATCCAAGTGACAGCAAAAGACAGAGTTTGATCAACTCATTACTTCACTATAAGAGATGGACCAGGATGGATAACAGAAAGGCATGAAAATATCACCTAGAATGTTATAGCTATCTAAAACAAGAACAAAATAACTTTTAGAGTGCTTCCACAGAGGGTTCCATACACTCAAAGCCTCAAGATGGCAAACTTATGGCTAAATATAAGCATTAGGCCACACCAATTTAATTTGTTTTTCAGCACCAAGGAAAGGGATAGCTTTAGTTTGAACCTGGTCTTTTCTTCATGACAGGAAACTGAATATTAACACACCGACTGCAATATACGAAGGGAATCAATTTGTGAATTTTCAGTGTCTATATCATATGAATGGAGACAGAGTGACTGGGATCCGAAATGTTCCATACAGAAGCTTGCTGCTTATAGTACATCAAATATACAAGGGTTTACAAGAAGTTGTAGTAAATATACGCACGTATGCAAACGTTAATGCATAATACTCAATTGCATACTTGTGACTCACTACCGTTACTACAGACACTAGTACCATGCCCCCGTATTAACACTCCCGGGTTCGATCGAGCTCAAAAGACACCATAAATCCGCAAAGGAATATATATATTTTCACTAAAGGTTCTTTGAACTGTGCATATTTTCACTAAATCTGGCTATGCAGCCATGGAAAACGGCGTTTTGGCGCATATTTTTAAACAGAGAATTTATCAAAACTGGACACCCCTCTGTTCAAAGTGTAAGGAAAGTGGACCAAACTGATAATACCTTAAACACACCAAAGGTCAATGCGCGCGACCATTTTCAGGGTCAAAGGGGTTTTCGTGTGCCGCCAAAAGTCTTAATTTTCACGCCCGAAAACACATACAATAAAAGCAAAAGAATGTGCATCATCTACAGCCCAATAGCAAAACAAATACCAAGTCCCCAAAAAATCTGTCCACCCCAACGCGAGAAACAGCTGCGAAAATAAAAATCCCAAACCATTCTAATACCCTTCCACAGAAGGATGTCTCCTTCCCCGGAGGTAATAAGGGGACTTGCACAAGAGCAGTAGCCCGAAGTAGGATTGACCATCGAACGTAGGAGTGTGGAGGAAAGCCATCTTTCTTTCAGGAATACTGATGCACACCTCTATAACAAACTATCAAAGACAATAATACTAACTTTCATTCAGTCAGCTCTGACAACAAACAATAATACTGACAACAATCTCTGGAAAATTTCTGGTCAAATTTACTGCAAAAGTCAAGTCACTAGTACATTACTAGTAAATGTACATTGCTTGATTTTTTCCTACATCTTTTTACAAGCAAATGTTTACAAGAAACATAATGTTTCCTTTTTTTTACTTCCCTGTCGAAGCAAATGGCCATTCTACAACCATATTTGGTCCAAATCTTTTTAAGATTCCTGTACACAAGAAGGTTGAAACCTTTTGAGACAGCAAATTCATATGCAATTGGTTATAAAACTCTAAAATAAATTGTTCTAAAACATTGGTCTAAGTGCAACAAAGGAAAAGGTTCTAGGTAATTACCAAATTAAAATTAAGACATCACAATACATTACAAAGACAAAAGACCATGAAATGCTATTAGGGGAAGAAGCTTTGCAGACAAAATTAATTAATAGATCACACACAAAATGGCTGTTGCAACTTATAAGCAAATCATAACAGTGTTGTGTTCTAGCTCCAGTCTCTAGTACTACTAACAACACCTCCATTCTTACTGAAGTTTTTACCCTCTAACTCTTGTTAGGGGTTGAACAACAAATACAAATGGAAGGCATCATTCCTCAACCACAGCATTGTCGTCATAACAAGGGGGAAAAGGGCTATTTGACTTGACTGGAAAGTTCTCCCATAAGAAAACAAGAGCTTACAAAAACACTACAAACACTACCTCAACAGTAAACAAAGGTTAAAATCGGGCAGGAAAAATTGCCATTCCGTACTTGTCTTCACATCTCAGCGAAGGTTTGTCAAAAATACATCCTCTGGTATACTGTATCCAAACATGCACAGAGTTTACCCCCTCATACCAAGACACTTCATCTGTTTCTGTTTAAATGCATATTACCTGTTACAAGAAACCATGATTGTTTTTCTTTCCTTTTGCTGTTAATTTGAGAGGGCACACTGGGGTTCTATGTCTTCATAGAAATCACAACTGTCACAATTGTCACTACTCCAGATGCTCCTTTAGTGTACATCAAAGTGGCAAACTCCTGTTAACCTACATACACACCCCCATGAGATCCTCCAATAGTTGATAGTGTTCATCTAACCATCACATAAATACATGGAAAAATACATCATAAATAAGCCACTCCTCTATTAGTATAAATAGCCTGCCCTTTTTTTCCACAGTGGTGCTGCAGTTTTTGTTACCCTTCCATTTCTAACATCGTTACATTCTAGCCCCCTTCCTCCAGTCTATGCTTAAAAGTTAACTCACAGTTGTAGACATGCTTACTTGCAAAAGCTAAGGAAATGTTGCACATTGGAAGTCTGATTTAGAGGCTATGATTCTCCAAAGATTGTTTGTTATACACAGAAAAAAAGACTTAAAGACAAAAACACCACACTTTTGTCCGTTTTACAGGTATGTCTTACAAAAATACACTTTGTCTATTGGTTGGCGTTAGCTGCCTGTCGCACCGTGTCTATATCCTTAAGTTTCTGGAACAACGTTCTGTCGCTGCCCGCGGAGCAGAGTCGCTTGGCGGGGTTCTCATTTGTGTCGTAGTTGAGCGCTCTCTTCTTGGTGGGCTGCTCCCCGGACTTGATCATGCTGGTGATATCCTGAAGATTCTGCAGATAGGAAACAGAGTCAACTTTTACTTGTCCCGGGGAAAATACTGTTAAGTTCACAGGTTCTAATTCTTCTGTAGCAGTGTTGCTATGTTTAAGTGTACTCTAAAGGGAATATGCACCCTTAATTCTTTACCTCTATGACATTCAGTGTTGATTTTCAACAAAATTCTTATCTTTAGCCTCAATCCACCTTCTGAGGTCAGCTATTCTGGTGTGTTGATGAATAGTGGTATTAGTGGTCTTAAAAATTAGTATGCCTCCAGAGTGTATTGTTAAAAAGAGCTGTAGGACAAACCAAACACACGAAACCAAACTGAAGCTGAAATATCACACGTACCTTTGCAGGACTTTTCCCAAAACAGTACAGCATTGCACTGGTGGGGGTCAATGGTCTCCCTGGAAACAAGAAACACAACTTTCAGACAAGATTCGTAAAGTTCTGACTGATCCAACACTTATATACATGGTATCGAACAAATCGGACAGCCATTTTCAAAATTCACTTTTTCAATGTAGTAAAATGCATATTGCATATCACTGCAAAAATGGCCTACCAAGCATTCCATGCAATATCTCTTGAAGGGGCACAATCTACCACATAATTGACACCATAACAATAGCCCTGCATGCAAACACAAACTTTGACATATCTCCATGTAACTCCCTTTGAAACCAGCACCCCCTTCTTTCACGTCACCCAAACAAAGGAAGAAAAAAAATCAGCACTCACAGAAGTTCCTACCATTTTTGTGGGGGGAGATGTAGATGGGATGTCTGACAGAGACTCTCCTGGGGGACTGCAGGTGTGTGCGCGGCAGTGGAATGGGAGACAACGGGGGGACGGTAGAGTCCGCCTGCAGACACACAACAACATTCAACTTGCAGAACTACACATGGCAACGTAACTCCTTTTTGTACCCAGCTGAAAGATCACACAGTTGATTTCTACTTAAACTTAAGTTAAAGACATTAACTAACAAGAAACTAAATTTTGAGGGTGGAAATATAGTATTCATTCTAAATTCTAGTCTATTCTGTTGAAAAGGTATTACAGAAGCACTGCAAGGTTTTTTTTTCTAAACCCACCTTGTGGTCCCCAGTGGGAGAGAACTTTCTGACGTAGCTCTTAAGTTTTGTCACAAAGATCTGGAAAACAGCAGAAAACAGATTATTAACACTTCTATTGACCAAACAACTAGCTTTACATGATGTGTTACTGAAAAATTCGCAAACTTCATGTTAGCTATGCAACAACACCATTATTTATAGTAGAACTGTGGTATGAGTTCCTTACAGTGTTGTAGAACTGGATCAGGTCGCCCCTCTCCTCTCCGTCCACGTTGGTGCCCAGTCCCGCCAGCCGTGTGGGTGTCGGCGGCGCGCTGCTCGGAGCTGGCACCGGTAACGTGCTGCTGGATCTGATAGGCCGCTCCCCATTACCTGTTTTGGAACACAGCCAAAATGAAGTCTAAGCCAATTTACATACTTTCACATTGCCACATCATTAGCATATTTTCGGAACTGTAACATGCAGTAGACACTTCACAATTGTGATTGTTAAGACAAGGTGTATCCAATATATGTACAATAAGTCTGTTCATGGTCCCACCTTTGTCCTTGTCAGCTGTGACAGGAGATGTCTTGCCACTGCCCTCACTGCTACCTGAGCTTCGTCTCTCTCGGTCCCCATGTAATAGTACACTTCGGTAAACCTGCAGGGTGGAGAGTAATGTACAACACTCAACTCTGGGAACAGCACCCAGCAGTGTGTCTAATGTTTCATGTCATGCACAAAGGGGGTGGGCTGGCAAATGACTCTAAAAGCATACAGACATCAAGGAGGATTACCAGTAGCGTGCTAATGGTTTTTAAAAGTGGCTGTCTGCAGAAATGTGGGACTTACATGGCTGCTGGCCTGTGGCTGGGTGCGGTAACACTTCATGATATCCTGGAAGGACTTGTCATGTTGGGTTACCTGTGGGGGAAAGGCACAACATTTTATTCAACTGTAAACTTCATCCCATACTTTATCCATGTCAAAAATAATTAGAAAATGACAACGAAACTTTCTAGTACAATATTGGCAATACAAGAGGCAATGTCATAACCTTATTGTTTTTCTATACAAAAAAAAAACAACAAATTGCTGTGCAAAACAAAGAATATCTTTAAACACACACACGCACACACACATAGACAAAAGTGTCCATTGACCCTTTTCCCCTCTACAGCACTACACCACACAATGACATGAATAAGTGCGTACGTTTGCGGATACCTTAGCCATGACATAGATGGAGCACATGACGATCTGGTCCAGATGCCGGTCCCTCATCAGCTCCACGTGCTCCTTCAGCGTGTGAGTGAAACACGTCCACATCTTCCTCCGCAGCTCGTCTCCCACCTCCAGCTTCTCACAAAGGTCCCGCAGCCGCACGCTGGCCAGGTGGTACACCTGAGGGGAACAGACCACAGGTGTCATCTGCTTAATGCATTCTACAGGTTCTGTACAAAGCCACTGGTTACACAGGCCTAGTATAACCTAATGAATAAATAGGGCAATAGAGATTTCAGTCATACATACAACACAATTCCTTTCCAGTTCAGATGGCTCAAAAATCTTGACATAAAAGAGCAGGTGAAAAGGTAGGTGTCACGTAGCCTAAACAGGAACTTCTGGAGAAATTTAAGCCAAATTTCAAACTAACAAATGAGATCAGTGCTGACCTTTCTGAAGAACAGTCCCAAGGACCCAATCCTCTTGTGTGGGTGTTCGCCAGCAGCTGCCTTCTCTCCGGGTGTAGCTGCAGCAGCCGCTGTCCCCTGCGGAACAGCGGCTGTCTGGCTGGGAGCTGCCTGCTGCTGCCCTGTGGCCACAGCCTGAGCCATGGCACCCAGCATACCAGCCCCTGGCACCTGCTGGCCCTGGGGAACCGCCTGCAGCTGGATCTGCTGCGGCTGCTGCCCGGGCTGCACCTGCTGGACGATGGGCAGCGTCGCCAAGTATGTGATGGTCCCGCTTCCAGCTGAAAGGAGAATGTCACCAATTAGAGATGTTTTAAGAGATTTTCGTTGGGGCATTTTCAAGCTTATTTTCATCTAAGAAAACTAAAAAATGGTCATCTTCTTGTGCACCAGTATGTTGTTGTTTTGCCATCATTCTGCCATCATTGAAAAATCCTTTTGCTTAACATAATCACAAGT